>NC_136879.1:15985077-16240077 GCF_949152265.1 Phoxinus phoxinus
TGATATCACCCTAGATAGATAGATAGATAGATAGATAGATAGATAGATAGATAGATAGATAGATAGAATATAGCCTGCAATAGAAATGTTATATAGATAATATAGATAATGATAATAACACCACCATATAAAATTCAACATCAATATAGTATTCAAAGCTAGTTTAATTAAACATTTAAATTCAAATGTGACAGACCTAGTAGCTAATTAGCATCAATATGCATAGTTACACATTCTAGTAATAATATAATTTTTCACTTCCAGTTTCTCTAAACTTTTTAGGAGTCCAGGATTCAGCATTGGAAACAAGCCTGAGCTTCTCTTACACGGGCTCTTCTCAAGCACGACTCTCTTTAGCATTCTCTGCTCGGTGCTGTTAGCTTGTCCCTCATCAATCTCAAACATTCAAAGGCTGTGAAAGGCTTTCAGCGCTATAAAGTGCCCTGTTTCCACGTCAATCAATCACACATCTCCAGTGCATACTAATGAAACGCTCAGCTCACACACAGGAGTGTTTTACTATCCGTTATCACTGCGGAGGACACAACACATCACTGAACTCTCTA
Source organism: Phoxinus phoxinus (assembly GCF_949152265.1). NCBI lineage: Eukaryota > Metazoa > Chordata > Actinopteri > Cypriniformes > Leuciscidae > Phoxinus > Phoxinus phoxinus. Next base: position 15,985,644 of record NC_136879.1, read on the forward strand.
TGAGACTTGTCTTTGGCAGCTATAGCATTAAAGACAAACAACAACCGCATCCTCCCACATCTCTAACGCTTGCACGCCCTTTAAATACAGAGTCAAGAGTTTCCCCCTCCCCCTCTGGAGTGGATTTGTGCTGTAATTCAGTAACTGTCGATGTAAAAAGAGGTTACGGGTCCAGAAGATCATGATGTGGGAGGAAAAGCAGTTTTGCTCCACCCAACGCATGTGAAGTTTGCTTTAGCCTGGCGTGTCTGAGCTTTCGAACATCACATCGGACTCTGTCTCCATCCAGTGGAGGTTTACTGCAAATCATAACCGTGTATGATATTTTTTCATGTCTGTCCACTAGTGTGCTTAAAATTACATTGGTTTTGCAGTTTTCAAATCAATAATATGTGTGTGTGTGTGTGTGTGTGTGTGTGTGTGTGTGTGTGTGTGTGTGTGTGTGTGTGTGTGTGTGTGTGTGTGTGTGTGTGTGACCCTGGACCACAAAACCAGTCACATGGGTCATTTTTTAAAATATTTATACATAATCCAAAGTTGATTAAATAAGCTTTCCATTGATGTATGGTTTGTTAGGATAGGATAATATTTGGCCGACATACAACTATTTGAAAATCTGGAATCTGAGGGCGCAAAACACATTGAGAAAATCGCCTGTAAAGTTGTGCATTTATGTTCACGATTGTGCTGCATCCACTCACAAAAATAAATGTTTTATATATTTACGGTAGGAAATGTACAAAATATCTTCATGGGACATGATCTTTACTTAATATCCTAATGATTTTTGGCATAAAAGAAAAATCGATAATTTGGACCCAATGTATTGTTGGCTATTGCCACAAATATCCCCGTGCGACTTGTGACTGGTTTTGTGATCCAGGGTCACATATATATTGGGACACCCCTCCAAATAATTGAATTCAGGTCTTCTAATTAGGGATGCATAACGATTAATCGCGTTTGCAGAATAAAAGTTTTTGTTTACCTCATATATGTGTGTGTACTGTGTATAATAATGATGTATATATAAATACACAAACATGCATGTAGAATTTTAAGAATTTATATATAGAAGTATTTATAATTATATATAATATAAATTATATTTAAATATAAAAATGTATATAAACATGTAAATATTTTTTTAAAATATATACATGCATGTGTGTGTATTTATAAATACATCATTATTTTACACAGTACACACACATATATGAGGTAAACAAAAACTTTGATTCTGTAAACGATTAATTGCGATTAATCGTTATGCATCCCTACTTCTAATCCCTTCCATGGCCACAGTTGTATATAATCCAGCAAATAAAGGCATGCAGACTCTTCTACAAACATTTGTGGAAGAATGGGTCGCTCTCAGGAGCTCAGTGAATTCAAGCGTGGTAGGTTGCCACCTGTGCAATAAGTCCATTCGTGAAATTTCCTCACTACTAAATATTCCACAGTCAACGGTTAGTGGTATTATAACAAAGTAGAAGCAATTGGGAATAACAGCAACTCAGTCATGAAGTGGTAGGCCACGTAAAAGCACAGAGCGGGGTCGCACAGTATAAGTCGCCAACTTTCTGCAGAGTCAACAGCTACAGACCTCCAAGCTTTGTGTGGCCTTCAGCTTAGCTCACGAACAGTGCGTAGAGGAACAAAAAACGGGTCCCAGGCACTCAGTGGTCTTCAACAAGTGGTCTTTCTCAGGGCAAGGTAACGATGTAACAAGGTAACAGTGCGTAGAGCTTGAATGGATTGCCATGGCCGAGCTGCATCCAAACCTTACATCACCCAGTACAATGTGTCGGATGCAGTGGTGTAAAGCAGCCGCCACTGGACTCTAGAGCAGTGGAGAGTGAGACGTGTTCTCTGGAGTGACGAATCACGCTTCTCTGTCTGGCAACCCGATGGACGAGTCTGGGTTTGGCGGTTGCCAGGAGAACGGCACTTGCCTGACTGCATTGTGCCTAGGGGTGTAAATCAGACAGTTCATCATCACGATACAATATAATATTCTCTCAGCCAGCGATACGATATTTGCCGATGCCTAAAAAAATCTGCGATACGATTACGATTCGATTCAGGGCTATATCGATTGATTTAACGATATTTAGATATTATGTGCAAAGTTTACACAACCAGTTACATTTTTGTTAACTCACAAATGCTACCAAAATATATGACATGAAAATTTAATTAAACTCTTTGAAAAATGCACACCATTTCCGAGTCCATTTGCAAAAACAGATAACTCCGTTCTTGTTCATTTTCATAAATCATGTTTTTTTTTTTATTATTATTGTGTTTTATTTATTGTGTTTTATTATTGAACGAATGTTTTGAATGAATGATTCAATGACAAATCAATTTTTAACAGTCACTTGTTGCCACGACGCCACCTACTGGTGTAACAATGAAATTGTTAGAATCAATATTTGAAGTGTTACGAGCAAAATCAAGGACAGTGACGTCGCCCCACCCTGGAGCCAGGCGAGCCAGCGCCTCCCGTGGGCCACCACCTGTAGGAGGGACCGTAAGGGGCCGGTGCATAGTGGATTGGGCGGCAGTCGAAGGCGGGGGCCTCGACAACCTGATCCCTGGACACTGAAACTAGCTTTAGGGACATGGAACGTCACCTCGCTGGTGGGGAAGGAGCCTGAGATTGTGCGTGCGGTTGAGAGGTACTGACTAGAGATGGTAAATGGTAAATTGACTGCATTTATATAGCGCTTTTAACAGACCCATGGCCACCAAAGCGCTTTACATATTGCCTCATTGCTCATGGACACCGTGACACTTGGTCAAGTGGAACCGGGGATAGAACCACGAGAGATAGTCGGGATCACCTCCACGGGCCGAACGGCAGTGCAGAGTACCCGGCCCTCTTGCGTCTCTGGGAGGGGTGCTGGAAAGTGCTCCAACTGGGGACTCTGTCGTTCTACTGGAGGACTTCAACGCCCACGTGGGCAGAGACAGTGACACCTGGAGGGGTGTGATCAGGAGGAACGATCCCCCCCCTGATCTGAACCCGAGCGGTGTTCAGTTATTGGACTTCTGTGCTAGTCACAGTTTGCCCATAACGAACACCATGTTCGAGCATAAGGGTTTCCATCAGTACACGTGGCACCAGAACACCCTAGGCCGGAGGTCGATGATCGACTTTGTGGTCGTTTCATCCGACCTCCGGCCGTATGTCTTGGTCATTTGGGTGAAGAGAGGGGCGGAGCTGTCAACTGATCACCAGCTGGTGGTGAGTTGGATCCGATGGCGGAGGAGGAAGCTGGACAGACTCGGCAGACCCACACGTACTGTGAGAGTCTGTTGGGAACGTTTGTCCGAGTCTCCTGTCAGAGAGATCTTCAACTCCCACCTCCGGCGGAGCTTCGACCGGATCCCGAGGGAGGCTGGAGATATTGAGTCCGAGTGGACCATGTTCTCCACCTCCATTGTTGCGCGGCCGCTCGGAACATTCTCCGCAGTCCGAGTCCGAACTCAGTTCAATGTGGTGACTCGAGAACTACTGCCATCGGTTCAGTGTTATTATATTACCAATTTGATACTTTGTTATACATTCTTTTGCTCAGAAAAAGACATTATAAAAACACAAATCGCATGCCCGTCACTGAAAGAGTCAAGAGTATTTAATAGTAGCCTACTCGTTGTGCACTGAACATTTATTCGCTGACCGACAGAACAAAAATGTCGTTCATTAGTTCTTCATCAGTCTCGTTGGAGACAGGATGAGGAAGAATTGTGAATGTATTAGAAATAACTGATGGCCATAAACATTCTTGAAATGACAGAAGTAGATTATTGAAATGCATAATTTAAAGGGTTAGTTCACCGCAAACATTCTATACCTCTATAACACTTTTAGTTTGTTAAAGTTTGTAGCTGTCTATAGAGGGATAGAGAGTTTGCGTATTTTATCAAAAAGGTCTTCATGTGTGTCATAATTTTAATTTTGGGGTAAACTAATCTTTTAACACTCTTTCTGGAGTTTATTTTTGCCCGCAAATGTTAACAAGACTTATTTAGGTTGCAATCGACTTTTAACGAAGCCGGTAGAGTGAAGGATACAATTACTCGTGTGCACATTTTTCGCTAACTTACCACCGTAAAAGAAATGAACTGTTTTCATCAGTCTCTGAACGAATTATTATTATTATTAATATTGTGTGAGCAATATTAATAATAATCGATAATAATAATCGAACAAGCGAAACATCAATGCATTTTAGATGCATTGATGTGTCCCACCTCTGGTTACACCAAAACAATAAGCGGGTAGATCCACGTTAGATCGCATCTCGAGTCTACTCGCCGTTGCCAAATCGAAAAATCGTCCAAAATCCTTATTAAAAATCTGTATTTGGATATATCCTCCAAAACCAATATACACACGTCTCATTTTAATATTTCTGACCTATATAATCTATCATTATTCAAATATGTTTTATAAAATGTCAAGTGTCATGTTTCAGGCACACCGTGGACAGCTAAGCCTCGCAGCCGTATATTTTGGGGTCCTTCAGCGTCAGACTGCTGCTTTCTCTGGACAGCATCTTCGGCAATGGCGGATTACGATAACTACGATGACCGGGATCGGGCTTACGGGAGCTTCGGCGGAGGAAGAGGGTAAGAAACCCGCATCTGAGCAGCGGTAGAGCTTGCGTGAGAGCGTATATGACAGGAGGAAGCGGGTCTGTGCGTGTGAGCGCAGTTCTGCGGGAGCTCGAGCGAGTGTAGGCCACGCAGCCCCGCTATGATGAATGGAGGCCGGGCACGAAACTCAGCCCACATGGGCTTCATGTCTCGCGGCAGACTCCGCATTTCACTGTCCGTGGACGTTATGTGAAGCATTCCTGCTCACTTATCTCCATTGAATATGATTATTGATATCATAATTGTATTGTTTTAGCAGTGCGACAGCGTGTTTTAGCACGATCTGCACTGGGCCTTGAAGAGGGGTCTGACTGACTCCCCTCTATATATATCACTCCCGGTTCGCACGGTGCGTTGCTGTTTACGAGGAGTGTTATTCCTGAAAGATACCCTGGTACTTTCACCTTTTTGGACATGCACTATGGTTCTCTTCAAAATACTTTGGAGAATCGTATAAATGCCACGAAAGTGACATGAAAAACGTTACAGACATGTGCATTTTGTTTTAGTTCCCGCTCACGTTGTTCTCGGATCAGCAGCACAAGTCCATGTCCAGTGTAATAAACACTTGTTTATTGTGTTTTCCCTCCATCAGATCAACCTGACGGCATGCAGATGTCTTTACTTTCATACGTGCACGCTGCCTTTCACAGACATACGTGACATTTACCAGTTATTGAATATAGAAACAGAAAGCAAGTGCCTGTTTGATGCATGCAAACCTGTCAAAATGGGTTCTTTACCTTTTGGTTTCCCTGATCATGCTACGATATTGATTGTTTATTTATATATATATATATATATATATATATATATATATATATATATATATGAACAATAACGTAGCATGATCAGGGAAACCAAAAGGTAAAGAACCTTATATCTATATAACGCCCACCTAGAGGGGAAAAAAGCCTTTCTCTGCTGACTGCCAGTTATTTAAGTATATATAGTATAACATAACTACTAAAATGATGATTACCAAATTCACGATCATTACTGATGATGCACACTGTATAATACAGGCAAGCAGATTCGCCCAGAACATGAACGCAACATCCTAACTTGCACTCTAAACATTTTCCCATAGAAAACCACTAATGAAAATGCTTAATGCATCAAAACATTGATATTGGAGGACCAAGTTCAGTTAAACATACTCCGTACTAGGTGTGTGAATCGTCTCATGATTCAATTCAATTACGATTTATTATCATGTCAATGATTCGATTTGATATCGAAATGCGTTGCAATATTACTGCACATGGCTACATTTTCATCAATGAATACAAGCAGTCAGTCAGATATATGAACTCCCTCATTTTATCTGCTACTAGAAAGTACACTTTCTGAATGTAGTCAAACAAAACTTAAGTCTGACAGGAGCTAGAACTAATAAATGCTAAAAAAATGAATGAAACCGTCAAGTAGTGACTTAAGTTACAACAATGCTCACACACACTCTGTACATTATAAAAGAGTGGGTGCATTTTTAATTACTCGCTTTTGCGTTTTGCCTCCCGCCATTTTATGCTAGTGAGACAAGCGCGTATCCGTCGAATGACGTCAGAGAAACATATGTCGGCTATAACGGTCTATTATTGCATCGATACAGAATTGTCCACGTTTGTATCACGATGCTTCATAGAAATTATTCATTTCAACGCCCCTACTCCGTACTGACAAGCAGATGCTCCCAGAATATGAACGCAAAGTGAAAAGTTTCATATAAATAAATATATATATATATATATAAATAACGCTTATCGTTCGGTTTAGTGCATTGCTTTCACATTCTGGGCTCATCTGCTGGCTTGTTATATAGTCATCATCAGTAGGTTGTCCTGAGTTTGATCGTTTAACATCACGGTCTTAGGCCCTGTTTACATCTGGCATTAATGTGTTTTTGTCGATTGGATCACAAGTAGATGAGGGAGACACGTTCCCGTTTACACCTGGTGTTTTAGTCTGTCGTTTTTGTCCACTTTCAACCACATGAGCGTCGGCGTGGGAATCTCTAGGCACCTCACGATTCGATTGCGATTCAGAGGGCAGCGCGATGCTTTATTTACAATATATTTTAATAATAAAACAAATGGAAGTGATTTGGCAAGTCAAGTGTAAGGTTACATTTGCCAGCATATGTCCCAACATTGCAAAGAACCAGCAGGAAAATAAATGTGTGCCAGTGCTAGCAGCATACGTGTAGTCAATGAATACAAACTTCAGCATATCTCTGAATCTCTAATTAGGGATGCTCCGATCCACCTTTTTTGTTTCCGATACCTGCAATTCAATATCGGCCGATACCGAGTACCGATCCGATACCAGGGCAGTTTTTTTTTTTAATCAAGTAGAATTTCTATAACTCTGTGTGTTGAACTGATAATCACTCTTTTGTGTGTTAAACACAATCTACTTAATACAGACAACTTCATTACAAAAAAAAAAAAAAAAAAAAGACCATAATCTATGACAAAAAATGCTATTATAAACTAGAATAGTGGATAATTAAGCAGTAAAATTTAGTCTAGAAAAATCACAAGTGCTCAATAATTGTATTAAATCTGAACATAAAAAAACATTTAGGTGGGAACAAATATGAGAATAAGTAACACTAAATCTGGTAAAACGTTACACATTGCTCTTTGTATTGTTGTAAAATACATTCATGAAAAACAAGATAACAAAAATCAAAAAGATTAATTATTTTATAGCCTACTATAAAATTGAGACATGTTTTAAATGTATAGCACAGCGGTTTAATGAGGCAGCAACATGATGGATAGTACAGAACTATACAGAACAGTCTATACAGAACTAGTCGCTGTATTGATATGAAAAGCGGCGCACAACGCGTATGCGCATCCCGAGCGCAGAACGATGCTCTTGAAGCAACGCGAGTCACAGCGCGCAGCGCGTCGAGTCCACATTGAAGATTTCAAAGCACGAAGGAAAGACATATTGATGCGTAGAGTATTATACAGTATCTATCTAAGCAATAGTTTATTTATTATTTTCTTTTAACAGTTTTAAATGTCATTTACTGTGCGCGTGAAGAACAGTTAGCTGCTATAGTGCTCTGACTCCAGTGTTGTGACTCGTGAGAGACAGACACCCGGTAGAAAGTAGTTAAGGTACAGCAATAAAGTCCGGCAAGATAAAGTTGTTTAATGCAAAACCATAGAGCTTTATCTACAGATCAAGTATAATTATAGTAACATTGAATCATCTTGGAGAGAGTTGTTCATCGTGTTGACTCGTAACCGAACGCGACGCTGCTTGATGCTGAATGGAGAATGACTGACAGCCGCAGCGGAGGGAAAAATGTACGTGATCTTGAATTTAATGACTTAAATATTAATTTATATCTCACATTATACTATATAATGGCTTCAGAACACTTATAATATAGTGCAGGACAACTTTATGGTGCTTTATAATGTTTTTGTGCCTTTTGTGGGGCTTAACAATAGCACAGAATAGTATCCGCACAATATCGGATTTGGATCGGCCTCGTCTGACCGATACCCGATCCAGCAAAAATGTCAGTATCGGAGCCGATACCGATACTGAATATCGGATCGGTGCATCCCTATCTCTAATATAAAATAATAGACTTCTATCCAACATCCTTATGTTATTGTGAAATGAGCAATATAATCCTTCAGACGAAAATGAAATAAACATTTTGCTGTAGCAAAATCACAAACGGCTTTCATACAAAACAGATAAATATGTACCAGCAGCTCTCATACATAAATAATGATTGTGGACTTGAGCATATTCTGAATAATTAGTAACATACAAAGCTGCTCTTGTACACAAATAAATAATAAAGAGTCTTAAGACTTGACTTGAAATTGTTGCTGTATACCACAATCTAAAAAAATAAATAAAAGTAAATGAGAGCACAGTCAAAGTGTAGCTTTTTGTGACTGGCATTGCACTAATACACACTAAAGATGTAAACATGCGTATAACGTGTGTGTAACAGATCTATTTACAGCATAAACAGATTGATGTGAAAACTAAACGATACAGAAAGCAGCTCTCATACAAAAATACAAAATGGGCCACAATGAAATTATGCCAATTTTCCATACGTTAGCTTTTAGCGAAAATAGTTCACACCATAACTACAGTAATTTAGAAGAGATTGAAACCTGTGGCGTTATATTAGGAGTGGTTCGTAACTCGAATTTATTGGCGACAATATCAACGTCGAAATGAATCTGCAGCAGTCAGGCTTTATTATTTCTTTATTATTATTCTAATGTTATGTGCTTTGAGACATGAGGTTGTTTAAAACCTTCTCTCGTCTTGTGACGCTTTGAAAACTGCTGTACACGTTCATGTGTTTTGAAGGAGGCGTGGCTTTAGAGAATCTGAAGGGAAAGGGGGAATCTCATGCTTTCAAAGCTAACTTGCTAATGCTAACCGCTCTGAAAATTGCCTACCCTACCTTTAATAGCAGGTTCAAACTGGGCCTCAATGCTTTGACACTTTAAGTGTTTTAGACCATCAGTTCTATGGATGTTTTGCCCTCCTTCTGTCAATCTGCCAATTTTACACCGCTATCATATGATCTCTCCAAGCTTGATTTATTGTCTGTCATAAGTAAATGGGTCAGGGTACCATGGTACTCCCATCTGGCCACTGAGCCAATGCACCACCACAGTACTTAAAGGTTTTGATGTCAGATGTGTTCTTGGGGGTTGACGATGATGATGATTTCTGTGAGTACCCAGTCACAGTAATCTATCATTAGCCGAGGACGGCACAGATCTGGAAACCTCCGACGTGCTGGGCTAAGGTGGAGCGGAGAAGTCACACTATATGCTTGTTTCGGGCCTGACACCAGAGGAATGTCTCTGGCATACTGGATCCCAGCGGAAGCTCGCACAGATTTGCTTCGCATGGAATTGAATCTACGGTTACAGAAAGTAAATGAACACACACTGTTAAGATACATTTTGTTCAAAGCACTTTCCATCTGTCCGATAGCTATTGCGTTTGTCACTTTTTTCACCAGTGATAGACCGGCATGCGGGCCGAGCCAATATGACATTTGGCCATTTTGAGAGTATTGGACTCCGCTGGTAACTGTCCACTATGTAGACTAACAGAAGTGTTGGTACACCCTCATGCCAGTTTCAAAATAAACACAAGCCTGGTCAACAGATATTGTTTCAGTAATTCCTCTTTCCAGCACTGTGATTACTCGAATACTTAAATGTTGGTTTGATTTCAGCCTTTTTCATTTTCTATCATTAAAGTGGACTAATGCTTTTTTTCAACTTTGAAAAGGGGCTGGAAAGTTACAAAGCACACAGTCACTCCTCAGGGAGTTCATTCTCTACATCAGTGTCAAACTGTTTCTGAACTCCCTGAAAACACTTCCATTATAGTCTTGATTATTCCTTGAGATTAAAGTCTTCCAGGAACGAACGTCACAATATTCCTCATTTAAATAATTTTCACCCAAGGCATGCACCAAATAAAGGTGTGTGTGACTGTGAGGACTGGTTAAGTTGCATTGGTAGTGTGTTTCCAAAACAACAAGTTCATAGCGGTTGACCAATTACATCACGCTGTTCGAGCCGACCAATCACAGCACACGGTGCTTTTCGGAAGGAGGGGCTTCACAGAGACCGGAACTAAACAGACACAAATAAACCAAATCAAGACTTTGTAAATGTACAGTTACCTTTGAAGATCATTTTGCTGATTTATTTTGATTAGTAATGGCTTATAGTGTTTTATTATTGTAATTTAAATAAAATATTATTATGCATACATCTAATATGAAGGTTAGACTTCATGTCTAATATGAAGGTATACACTTATGAATTAAAAAATGCCAATGGAAATCTGTTTTAAGGGTCAATAATGCTTCTTAATTGAAAATTAGTTTCTGTCACTGATGTAAAGATGTATAATATCATTGAAAGTATATGCCGTTGGAAAAAAAAATCTACTGGTCAACTATTAAATGTTAAAGAAATGTGTATCCGAACAGAAGCAAGGTTTTTGTACCACAGATTATTGTGAGCTCACTTAATATAGCAGCACACATGTCTGATTCAGACCTTCAGGAGAAGTGCAGGATGCTCCTCAGGGAAAACACCCATCCACCACTGCGGTTCAGCTTGACTCATTCCTGTTCATGTGTATGTGAGGCTTTTGTGTCATGTATAATGCAGAATCACTGGATGAAGGATCAACCGATGATTCACGTTTATAGATCAATAATTGAGCCGTATTCCTGTTGTTTCTGGAAGATGTGGTGTTGACCAAGCTGTTTGTTTTTGGGCTTGCAGACCCCGAGGCGGCGGCGGTGGCCAAGGCGGACCCCGAAAGCAGAAGGAACTTCCCTCAGAGCCTCCATACACAGCGTACGTCGGCAACCTGCCCTTCAACACAGTGCAAGGAGACATAGATGCCATTTTCAAAGACCTCTGCGTCAGGAGCGTCCGACTAGTCCGAGACAAAGAGACAGACAAGTTCAAAGGTGGGCTGATCTATGCATGCATGGTTAATGTGGGACCGTGCTTGCTTTCTTTCTACTCATACTTGGTTTTAGGAAAGCATTCAACTTTGTGCTGCCGACATGGATTGCACCTCACAATGTGTGGCTACTAGTTTATCTTGCTTTTGCACAATGGGAAGGATGTGGCTCAAGCAATGGCCAAGGGTTTGATCCTAAGGGGAAGCACATGCTGTTAAAACATATTTTAATGAATCGAACATCAATTTGAATAAAGGCATTTTGCTAAATGGTCAATTGTTTCCTTGCTCCAGGTTTCTGTTATGTAGAGTTTGATGACTTGGAATCTCTAAAAGAGGCTTTGACGTATGATGGCGCTGTAAGTCACTTAATTACACTATTTGTTCAGTTGTTTATCATGTAATGCAGAAGTCATGAATGCACCGTTCAATAGTTTGAGGTCAGTGATCAGTGAAGCACCACTGCTGTAGAAATGTGAACACAGCTTTATATTCCCCCTAAAAACTTAAAACCGACCCCAAACTTTTGAACGGCGCTGTGCTGTGTGATATATTGTGTGTTCCTGATTGCTCTTTTACAGCTACTAGGCGACCGATCTTTGAGGGTGGATATCGCTGAGGGCCGAAAGCAAGAACGCGGCGCCGGAGGATTCGGCTTCCGGAAAGACGACAGAGGAGGAGGTACTGTGTGTGTGTGTGTGTGTGTGTGTCGAATACTTCTGCCAGTTATTCTTCTGTTCGTGCGGTTTAATCACATTGTAACATGCTTTTCTGTTGATATTTGTTGCATGTTGCAAGATGTTTTTCGTTTAAATATATTGTTTTTGAGTCTCAGAAAAATGAGCAATGCTGGTGGTCTGGTGTTATTTACAGTAGAATTGAAGCGTTCCTGTCACACTCTGTATAGACAGTGTAAATAGTGTTTTTCATTAAAATATGATGATAAATTGCATCACCCAGTCTTCAACTCATCACATTTATTAGTAATAGTCTGCATGAAATGGCTTTTCACCCTATGGACCCTTTTCACACACTGTGATGATGCGTTTCCTCAGTTACTAACATCGTTAAATCTTGCAAATTTTTATTAACATGTAATGTCATAACTCAATATTTCGATGAAAATTACAGATTTTTGTCTGCTGGCAAATGCAACTGTTTTTGCCATGATGAAGTAATCCTCATATGGCATTAAAAATCTATATTACTACTACTGACATGTAGCAGATCATTTAGTTCGGTTAAATTTCGACTGCAAACTCTCATTCACTCTACTTCTATTCCTCATAATGCTATTATAATGGGATTTTGGCAATATTTTGATGAAACTTTACCTCATGTATACAATACTTTGATCAACCGAATGCAGTTAAGCTCATAATCGCATCAACCGTAAACGCAATAAACGGGCGTGTAACACCTTAATCACATTATTACTGCTCTGACCAAAGTGCGCGTGTGCTCGGACGTACACGGATGACGTGTTCACACAACTTTGTAAATGAACTGTGACGTTATTCTGAAGTATTGCCTCCACTCTGAATCGCTGAACTGTCAACATAACTCTGGTCGGATAAACTAGCAACACAACGCACTACTTTGCTCATCTTCATCCTGAGACGGTCGGAAGAACACAAGCGTAGGCGACCCCAGTTACAGCGGCACCGAATAATATCCTATACGTCCATAGAAATGTTTGCCATTTGACGCAAGTTGATTAAAACCGGTGGCCAGTAATGTAAAAATAACCACACTTCTTAACGAATTATCAGAATAATAAAAATGGCTTGTAAACGGGAGCAGTTTTGCTCGTGTCATGTAAACATCTTACTGTGATTTAAGTCCTTATTCTCATTATTGTAAGAAATCGCATTATTGGTGGTGCAAATCATAACATGGTTTTACTCTTATTGCGAATATAAATTTTTCACAGTTGCTAAAAAACTGACCTAGAATTGATTTGATAGCATGTGCATATGTTTACAACGTGCATGGCTTGTTTGATTTTTTTTTTTTGACCACCAGTCCCTTAATGCTCAGTAATACTTTGTGTGTTCTGTCTCTTATTCTGAACTGTTCTGCTTGGTTTCCTCGCTGCTAATACTACACAAACTGCATTTCTTCAGCTGGGCTTCTCACATTCATTGTTCATTTTCATCTTTAGATCTTTTTGTTCTCTTCTGTTTTTCACCCCTCGATAGACAAACTCTTTCTAGCTGCTTTTCCTTCCCCTCTAACAAACGGAGGGCTTTCTGATAGGCCAGCCGGTGTCTTCCTGTACGCAGTCTTGGCTGATGATCTGATTGGTTCAGTAGACGCGTTATCTGGGTGGGCCTCTCTTTCACCCTGATCTCGCCTTTGAATTGTTGCCCCTATTAAACAGCCCCCCCTGTCCCTTTCAGGCCGTGGTGGCTCACGTGGGGCCCGAGGAGGGGGACGTGACCCCAGAGACGACTTCGACCAGTCTGGAGGAGGTGCGGAGAGTGAAATGGGCAAGAATTCGATCCTTTTGGGCTTTGGCTCTACATACAATTATTTTTTCTATTTTTTTTTTATAGCAGGAATCTGAGGACACATCTGTTGTAAAGCTTTTACCACGGATAATTCAGAAGTGTTCCTCGTTTGTGAAAATGCTCTTAAAACATGTTGACGAATAAATATACTCAACGAACGCCTAGTAAGCAAAGGGAGCGCGAGGAACATTACGCCTTCGATTTATGAATGATATTTTAGGACAAGATTTTGGCTAAGCTGTGTTTTTTTTTTTTTTATGAAAATTTATGACAAAATCATTATTATTGTGACATTTTTATTACAATTACGCACTGTAATGTGAGTGCAGTAATGAATGTCTTGTCTGTGCACTTTATTATTATTTAACAACGTTAATAATCAGCATACATTCAGTACAACGTGCACTTTATTCCACATTACGACATTATGTATTTGTTTTTGGGGTGAAAAATAATTGACATTGTTTTTGCGATTTTTCACCCTTTTACAGAAAACATGGTTAACTCTCGTTTACAAATTAAGGGAGTCAAAAAGAAAACATAAACCTCATAACCCCGAATATTTCCCAGAAATACATGTAACTGACCCACGGGACTTGCATTACCAGCAGGGTACTTGGTATTGTTTTGTTAATGGCTTTTTCATAGTTAATTTCACATTGATCTCAGGGACTCCATCTCATTGCCATCAGTCATGTTGTCAGCGGAGTCAAATTTCCTCCCTAATTGAAGTTGTCTATAAATACTGATCTAGGATCAGGCTTTCCCACAGGTCTTAACTTCTTGCCCAGAGCCTTTCCTGGATCAGTATTTTTGGCACAACTTTGCAGCGGATTGGGAGAGTGATGCACCAGTTACTCATGCATTTCCTTTCCGCTTCCTTTTCCCACAGGATTTCGAGATGATGACTTCATGGGTGGGAGGAGTCGAGGAGGCGGGCGCCCGGCGGACAGAAGGGGGGGCGCCAGCATGGGACGCTTCAGAGAGGGGGGCGGACCTCCTCCCCGCGGAGGCTCGACAGACTTCAGAGAACCTTCTGACGGTCTCGCAGATTTATTCATTCTCATGAGCGCAGATACACTTATATGTGTGCTTTAAAGTCAACATGAAATCAATATGGACCCCATTTACTCCATCAACAGCAGGAACATGTGAAGTCTTTTAGCAAAATGCTCTGATTTTCAGCTGTACACCAATCTATACCAATTTATTAATATAAATAGCTAATGTTACCTTGACACACAATATACCTGTACCGGATCTCGAGTACTTTTTGATTTAATATTAACTTTGACACCTAATCTTTACTTAAAGTTAATCCTTTAAAAAAAAGTTCAACAAAATATATAGCAAATGTAAAGTTTTTATGTCTAAATTTGTAGATTTAAAGTTGTTTGTTTTATAACTAAGGCAAAATAGTATAAAATTATTGGTGTAACATTACAATAAGGTTTAATTGGAGCATTATGAGCGATGAGTAATACATTTGTTTCAGTATTTATTCATCTTTGTTGATGTTAGTTAATAAAAATACTCTCATTCATTGTTTGTTCATGTTCGTTCACAGTACATTATCTAATGTTAACATACAACATTTGATTTTAATAATGTATTAGTAAATGTTTAAATTACATTGACTAATATTAATAAATGCCGTAGAAGTATTGTTGATTATTTGTTCGTTAACTAATATTGTTAACTAATGAAACCTAATTGTAAAGTTTTACCAATTAAATTATATTAGCCATTTATCAGTTATTGAAAATATCAGAAATCAGAATTTTTATATTTCTGCATCCACAATGTCGTTTGTTCAATTGTAATGGAAAATAATGGGATTTTAAAAAGCTGCATTTTATCCTAAAATAATCCTATTGGTTTAGGATATATTGCAGCTTTTCTAAAATCTTAATTCATTATTGAATTAATTTTTTATTTAATGCCAATAACCTTTATACAGTTGAAAGTTTGTAGTTTCCAGCAAGTGGAGGCTCAAATAAATATGGCCTCTTTTTTTTTTTTCATCCACTCTACAATTGACTTCACAAACTCTCATTCACATTGGCCAATGCCTACTTGTAATGATCCAGTCAATTGACCCTTTGCATGGAGTTTGATTGACAGGTGATCTGACCAATCATACTTCGCCATCCGCCATTTTGTCCGACAAAGCGGTTAGGAGAGTTAGTAGATTAACATGGGAGGATTTGAACTTGAGAAATGGAGTGTACTGACGCCTTTCCACGGTTACAACAACATTACTTCTTATGTTCATTCATGTTTATTTGATGCTATAAATGAACTAGAAGGAAGAGATGATCGGTTCACGAGCAGCTTTAACTGAGGCTCTACAGCGATCTGTCAGACACATTAAAGAGCCACAAAACTGTATTTATTGTTTACATTTCTTTAAAAAAATTACCAAATTTGAAAGGTGAGACTTAATATATCAAACCTAATATAAAGAGTAACCTAAAAGTAAGCTGGTCTGTCCTGTCTGTCGGCGTGTTGTCAGTCTCCTCTGCTCTGTGATGTATTTTTCACTGTGTGAGAACATGGTGTGTGTGAGAGCGGCGTAGCTTGTCGGACATAGCAACAGTAACTAAATGGGGCGGGTCTTTGCGAACGGTCAATTCCCACTGAATCAAATCGTTTTGCCTAACTTTTCCCTTTTTTATATGCTGTTCACTCAAATCTTTCTGCTGAAGTTAAATGGGTTGCAGATGCCATTTCATGTTGAACTCAAGTTAAGTTATTGACACTACCTAAGTTACTCAACAACAGCATCTAATGTCTCAATTATGTTGTTTTTTCCACAGAGGAAAGAGCGCAGAGACCAAAGCTACAGCTGAAGCCGCGTACAGTGGCAGGTCCCCTTAACCAAGTGGCCAACCCCAACTCGGCCATCTTTGGGGGTGCCAAACCCCGGGAGGAGGTAATTCCCAAAGACATTCCCTAAGAGACTGCAGCCTCCCTCACCGCTCCAAAAGGAAGGAAGGAAAGAAGGGAGGGATAGAGAAAGAAGGGGAGGGGTATACGGGGAGGGTACAGGGACAACGACGACAGGAACACACACGTATCATGCCAACGGGAATGCGATAAGGCCTCTATCATTCCTATGAACGGAGTCACTACTTCTGATCGTGCGACTTTATATTTATTCAACGGAAACAAATACACGAAACCACGCCTACATCGATCGATCGATCGTCATGACACCGGCGCACACCAACGAGCAGCTCGTGAATGCATGGCCAAACACTGGTTTTATGTCCACCTTTGCTTCCCTGTAATTGGTGCCTGCTCTGTCCTGTAGTTTTCGTCGGGGGAAAGTTCTTTCACATCCTTGGTGAGATTCGAAAGTGTTTTTTTTTTTTGAGCTGTTCTCTTAAATGGAATGGAAACTGGTTTTAAATGTTTGTTTTTGGGCTTGTTTTATAGACGTAGACTAAACTACACACGCCGAGCCTTTTTATCGTGCGATTAACGCCGCCGTTTTGGTTTGTGCGCTTTTATTGCGGGGCAGCTAGCTAACGTTTCCATGGTTGACATTCAATTTATATTAGCGTTCGCGAAAAGCAGTATTAGGTTTGTTGGATTGACCAACCATTTTGTTTTGCATTTTTGTTCTTTGGATTTTTACTGGACTGCACCTTTACAAGTTTTTTTGTTTGTTTGTTTTTGATGTGGTTTAAAAAAAAAAAACGGCACGAGCTCCTTCGCGATTTCAGACGACTTTTCCGAAACGCGCACGCAAAACCTTCGACCGCACACTGGAATGTACATGTGGTGCTTGTCCTCTTCCCTAGTCCTTAGCGTGTCTGTATAAATTGGCGTGCCAAAGCACAACGTAGTCCAGTTGTACAGTCAGTGTTCGGTTTCGTAGCCGTGCATCTTACGATGTTAATCGGTAGATCTACACAAGTTCGACCCACCGCATTCTTCATGTTAGTGTTGAACTGATTCTAATATTGCTTTGTCAAAATGTTCATGTGCAAATGTCAACTTTTCACCCTCTCCTACAATGGACCCTGTGTAACCACTCTGTTCTTGTTTTGTTTTATGTTTCCGTTCTCCTAAGAATTAATATCTGTGTCAGTGTGGCTGCATTATTCCGGAAGGCTATACTGGATTCTACTGGCTTTGATCACCATAAAATCTTTCAAAGACTTCTCCCAGTGACACGCAGGCAGGGGCACGAGGTGCTGGTCTCCTCTCGAATCCAAACGAGCCCTCATCCGATTGGCTTAAAAAAGGCATGTGGAGGTGGGGGCTCTAGAAAGGGGGCGGGGCATAGTCTTAACTCCGCCTCTGCCTGTCCTCGCTGACTCCTCCCACACGCCTCAAAGAACCCAAACTTGGAGGACAACATCTCCTGGTCGATTTCCATTGTGTTTAAGGACTTCAAAATATCTCTCTCCCTCTCCAAAGTATCTTTGTGTTCCGAATTTGTAGACACGCGGACGTAATTGCAGCCGTGTGCTTTTTATATTTTGCTCTTTAAAATTTCTTTACTGTATTTGAAAATTAAAACGTTGAGCTTGATTCTTAATTAAACCATTTCACAGTGAAGAGCTTTTTTTGAATCTGTTTGAATTCTTGCGTTGTCTTTCCGAAAGATTTTCCGAACCTGACCAAATCTGGCTCATCCAGAGCTTTCAGGAACAATGTGCCACATGTATTTCATTCACTTAGAAGAGCAACATGCATGCATGATAGGTTTGGTTGGTGACACATGGGTCTACAGCGACATCCACAGCTTGACGGCATTGTATTTCTTTCCAGGACAAAAAAAAAAAAAAAAAAAGTAGAAACTATGATCCATAACACCATCAGTACTGCCTTTCCATATGAAGCGTATTGAACTGCTCGCACATTTCCAGACACGCCGGTGACGCCGGCCGCTGTACTTTCATCTCCTAGTGGATCGAGTGTAGAGTCCTCATGGGAAATCCATGTCGCAACCCTTCTCTTCACATTTTACTGGATTATGAGGAAGTTCAAAATTGTTTTCCTACTGTACTATAGAGGTCGGCTGTTTTTATTCTCTTGTTTTTCTTTTCATTTTCCTACACTGTTTATGGCAATAAATTGTATCATCTTACAGTGTTTGAAATGAATGTTTTGACATAGGATAATGGGATGAATTTATTCTGTGTCCTGTGAAGCTATATGGTGTTTGAGTCATTTAAAGGAAAAAAGTTATTTTACCCAAATTTCACCTGGTAGTTGGTTTTATCACAGCAGCTTCAAGTTTTGGGAAGTGTGTCGTATGCCTCAAGAACAAGGTAACTTACAAGACACAAAGTCTTATCTTCGTTGGGTCGGGAATGGTCTATACACTGAGTCAAACACAGGAAGTCTTTATTTTCAACATAGGAGACACGTGATGAGTGATTGTTTTGCATATGTAAAGAATAAAAGATTTGAAGAGGAGACTGGGTTTGGGGTGTCATGTGATCTAAATCCAAAGAAATACGGGGAAACAATGCTCTGTTGGGTGATTCTCACTTAAGAAATGTCTTGCTTATATTTCACCGTAAAGAAGAAAAAAATCCTTAAAAAAAAAAGAGTTAAGGTTAGTTGAAGGACCATGGTGATAACATTTTTTTTTTAGGAACTATACTTGTATGATAGTGCCATATTTAATTTTTGACGAGTGAAAACAACTGAGGGAGGTCATATACAATACTCTACGTGCGAGTTGTTCTGCTGACAAAACATATTTCCAAAACTACTCAATTGACAATATGAAACAGTTTGAAAGCTGTGAGATTTGAAAATGACGTGATCTAGTACCGTTCGTAGCGTCACAGCGGAGTACAATCCAATATGGCGTCTGCCCTGACTAGACCCACAGCAGCGCCATCTTTGATTTTTAACGGGAACGAAATCGAGGCTGTGTGAGAGACAGGCATCTCTTCAGTGGGTTATACTGTTATTTACTGTGTTTTTGTATTGGAAATATCTTTCCGAGAAATTTCAGTGGACAATACCCCAAACAATGTGCTCTAGCTAGGGGATTTAAGCCTGCTTTTTACAGCATCGATATAGAAAATACGGCAAGTCTACAGCCTCACTTGCATAGGCTACCTGTCATATGGCGCGCTCTTATAAGGTCTATTACTGAATTGTGAAAATGTATTTAATACAATTTTACATAACTTAAGATAACAAATTCTGCCTAGATGTAAAAATATTTGTATTTGAAATAATAGGCCTACGATTTTTATTATTATTATTATTACAATGATAGCCATGAACATAATGTCAATGCAAATTGAGTTGTGCAAAATAGAATTTCTACTTAAAAAATAGATACATATATTTGGTGCTATGACCTGGACAGGTTTTGCCAGATGCATTGTTGGATATGCTTTTCTTTACCTGTACGGTGACTCGTGAAGATAATATCTAATATATCAATTTTGACACATGAACAACAACATGCCTGTGGTCAAAATATCTGCATCACACAACTCTTGGGAAAATCAAAATTGTTTTATTGTAAATGATTAGTCCAGATTATAAAATGTGTATCGAAAAAAAATGCACATTCATTTTTATGTGTGGTGATTAATGGAGTCGCATATAGGCTTTAGGTTATTTAATCAGTAATATTTAAAGTTTAGGAGTAAACGAGGGCCAATCTCCAGTCAATCTTCCATACAGTTTTCACTTTCTATTTGATTTCAGCAGAGGTCGCTGCCTTCTGCCTAATGTAGCCCAGATCGTAGGAAATTAACAATGTCGACAATGAGTTCGGTGTTGTATTTAAGCTATCATTAAGGATAGACTTTCATGAATATACTCTGGTCATTCTCAAACACTGCAACGTTTATAATTATAAGTTGATTATTTAAAAAGTTGATTGTTTGCTATAGCCTATACTTCACATTTGTAATTTTATATTACTTCCTGGTAACTGTTAGGAATATCATAGATGACTAATTATATATGACTAATCAAGATGGAAAGTAGCTTATTATTTAAGATACAAGAAAATCTAAAAGATTACCAATTTAAATAATAAAGTGAGAAATTAAAACTTGTATGACGTCCATTCTTTTAAATGTACATCTAATTTTAAAACATCTAGGATAGAGCCAATTTGTTGGGTACAATGTTTATAATTAAACTGATATTAAAGTTTTCCAGGTATAAATCCAGAGACGGGATAAATTGTGATGTAGTTTTCTCAGCGCTGGCCAGAATGGACCAATCACAGTCATTTGCGGTTAACCGGTACTTGAGAGGTAGGTAGTATTTCCAATTGTTGGTCAGGTACCAATTCGTTGAATAATATATTATTTAATAGATTCGTTTTAGTGTTAGAATATCTCAAATAAAGAAAAAAAAACATATTTTTTTTAAACGGCAGGTGCTCCCTAGAGAAAGTCTCACAGATTATTATTTTTTACAAAGAATTCCCAACAACAACAACAACAAAAATCATATTAAACCGACCTTATTTATTTTATATTTAATGGTCAGTGGCTCGTAATGGGTGCGTCAAACTAGTCGATGAACGACGTGCGCGTTCTCGTGTTTTGAAAGAAGACGACGTGCGGTGCACGCGCTCCAGTACCTCACTATACCAGAGAGTCACTAACGAACTTTGCGTAATTCGAAACACCAAAAGTGTGTGAGTTCTTTAAAAAAATAAGGAGTTTTCAACGGCTGCGGGTTTCGAGCGCCTTCGTTTAATTTGAGGTAAGTTTAATAACGTCCTCGAGAGCAAGTTAGATATGAAACAAACTCTGCTCTCTTTCACTTTTACTCACATTAATATATCTCTTGAATGTTTTGAACGATGTAACAGTTAGCTGCTAATATAAACGTCTTCCCTGTACTTTTCCCCTTTAAGTTAAACTCTTTAACGTTAGTCTTTTTTTCTGCGCTCGTGACCGTGTCGCATGATAACTATGTTACTTCAAAAAATATATATAAAACTAACGCTAGTCTAAAGTTCTGATACTCTAACGTTACTAACGTATAAGTTAGCCTACTAATACTGTGAGGTGGTGAAAGTTTGTTTTAGTGACTATAGCTTGAACTATTATAATCCTGATTATAGTGCTTAGTATACACACTTTGAGTAAGTGTAACGTTACATACTATATCATTCTAATACTCTACGTAACGTTAGTGTGTAAATGTGTATATGCTCTTTATACTTTTCTACGGCACCATTTGGACTTGGTGAACAAAAGTTTTCCTGTTTTAAAGAGGAAGCTTCTGTGTGATCTGACACACGGATGTTTGAGGTTGCCAAGTCATTGTGTGTGTGTGTGTGTGTGTGTGTGTGTGTGTGTGTGTGTGTGTGTGTGTGTGTGTGTTGAGTTGCGAGGTAGATTTGCAAACAGAGAGGAAGGTGTGATCCAGATCCTCCATTGCTTCCTGCGTAAAAGGTGAAGGTGTACCAGCAAATCCAGTAAATGTTACTCATAAACTTGTGTTACTGTGTCCTTTTTCTCTTTATAAATGTCAATGGCTTGGGTTATATATCACTGAACGTCAGAGGATACACACCACTTACTCCTTTTCAAGGTATGAACAGTAATTCAACGTTTTATCCTGAAAGTACATTAAAAGTGCTATTCATACATGCAATTACTTGAATACACCTTTTTGTTTAAAAGACAATGGTTTCATTTGCTGAATTTAAAATAATTAAACTATGAAATTCTTCAAAAGAAAACCACATGGCATAATATTTTATTATGATTCATTATATTATATACAGAAATATTGGAAATTATATAATGGAGAGGATCCCTGCAGCCCCTCATGACTCAATAACTTAATTTTTTTAAATATCAGATAATTTTACCTCTAGCTACGGTATATGAGAAGGCAAGTTTAGTTCAAACCAAGGTATAATTATAATATCACTTAAAATGGTTTGACTCCTCAAAAACATTATTGTGTTTTTGAATTAATAATTTGATATTTAAAAAATATATATTTTTATGTTGAAAAAATAATAATACGGTAGTAATAATAATGTGTAAGAGATAGTGATGCACCGACCGATTCTTCTTCTTCTTTTTAACAAGCAAATTGCAATTTTTTCCTTTAAGCAAAAGTTGTTGTTTATTTGCTCCAGGCCAAACTGACCTAAATATATTTAACCATTTGAAAATTAGAGGCAAACACTGAATTTAATCATGATCCAAACAAAGATGCTACACACATGTAGCATGAGCAGTTTACTTTTTAATTATTATTATTATATTGTATGATTTTAAGGGTCATGAACCGCTAAAACACATTAGTGAGATGTGAACAGATGCAGTATGGGCTACTATACAGCACATCGCTGAAAACACTCAAAGCATTCATGTGATCAACAAGTGGAAATTGGTTATTTTTGCATTTTTCAGAGCAATTTGGTTTTGAAGCATTGTCAGGGAATGCGAGTGATTGGCTGCCGGTGTTGCGAGCTTACGTGAATATTCATGAGTTTCCCGGACATGCGTGTGTGGGACTGAGAATTTTTGTCCTCTTCGTATTTTACGGATTGTTTTAATAATAAGTTATTATTGCAAGTTTAATGGATTATAAAAAATAAAATAAAAAAGTAAATAGTTTCAATTAGTGCTGTGTTGAAAAAATCGATTCACCAATTCTAAATCGATTTTCATATTAATTTCTAAAGATCGATCCGTAACTCAGAGGATCGATTTAATAACAGGCCTACATTTTCCCCATAAACACACTGAGACACGGCGACCGGCGGCGCTGCTAATGCGGTGGCTCTGAATCCACTTGTTGATAAGAAAGGAGGAATGAATCGTTCACATAGCGCGTTTCTTGCGCGTGCAAATTCGTTTTCTAGGCAATGGTTGCATAGCAACGGCAGACGCAAAGGGAAAGCACGCGCTTGTTGAGAGGAGAAAGCGGTGCAAACTCGTGCAAACTGCGCTCTCCATGATGACGAGGAAGTATCATCAAATAATTAATTGATTTCTAGCCCTTGCATTAGCTTTACTACTAGATATATTCATTGAGATGAGAAATAAAAAGCCGCCCTGTACAGCCATCAGCTGTTCGGCCGAGCTTTCCATGTTGTTACGGAAAGACCGCTGGTTTTTGTCACATGACCTGTTGAGATGCATTGAAGTGCTTCTCACTGAATTTGCACGCGCATAAAACGCGATATGTGAACGGCCCCTAAAGTGGTAAATAGTTTAAAAGGCCTTTTAAATATGAACGCAGTTTTGGATTAAATAAAAGGACAGTCAATTAAGTCAAATAAAACGTTTTATCTCCTGTTTAGTTGGTAACACTACATTAAGACACCATTCATTAACATTAATGCCTTATCTAACATCAATACATTGAGTGAACAATACATTTTTACAACATTAATGTATGTTTGTGAATGTTATTTAATACAAACACTTGATTGTTCATAAACAGTTAAAACTTTTGATTTTAAAAATATAAGATCGGATCAGATCGGATCGAATCGAATCGAATAATGATAATCGATTCAAGATCTTGAGAATCGGAATCGAATCGATTCTTGAAATTTGAATCGATACCCAGCACTAGTTTCAATGTCGTGCAAACTTATCCATAAACTTTCATTGTTTATATCGTTTCATAACCGCTTATGTTTTTATTAGTTTGCATGTTTTGTGCATTCGTCTGTGACTTCACTTTGTTTATAGGATAAATCACTGCAAACTTCAACTTGTATAGATTATACACCTTTATACCTTCAGATGCTTTAAAATTAGTGTCTGTTACTAATTATTATCATTTGTTGAATATAATAGCTGAAATTAACCTGCATATTTATCTGTGGACTAACAGGTTTTTTTAGTATAATAGGCCTATCCTGGTGTGATTGTTCTTAAACCCGTGTTAATTTTGTAAATACATGCCGAATAACATAAGACCGCACACAAGCATGAATGCGTTGCTTACTTGCTTTAATACAATTTTGATGATACAAAATTGTATCTAAAGTGTAAAAATGACATTTGATACAACTAGGCTACTGTAAATGAGGAAAATTTTTGGTCCCACTTTATATTAAGTGGCCCTAATACCTGTGAACTTACATGGTAACTACATGTGTACATAGTATGTAACTACAGTGTAAGTACACATTAGTACATAGTATCTACAGCTGTAACATTTGCGTAACTACACATATGTAACAACCCTCAGAATGGTATGTGTAAGTACAAATGTGTAACAGGACATTGGTAACAACATTTTTTCACTTCAGTAAGTACACATGTGTAACAGTAATTATGTAACTACATTTTGTAACAACTATATGTAGCCTATTTGTTGTTCCACTTCCAAATGCAGTTTTAGATACTGCAGTTACAAGTTGGAATACATGTATTTATGACTGGCAGGACTAATGTTGAATTACAACTAAAGTTTCACCTTGTGATACCAGTGTTACATGGTAACTCCTCAGGAACTGTCCACTTAATATAAAGTGTAATTGTTAAGGTAATTGTTGTGTACATCAGTGTCGTTACATGATAATTCCATAGGAACTGTCCACTTGTTGGAAATTAAATAAATGTATACCCAAACTGGTAACTGCAGTATCTAAGACTGCATGAGGAAGTGGAACAACAAATAGGCTACATACTGTTGTTACAAAATGTAGTTACATAATTCCTGTTACACATGTGTACTTACTAATGTGAAAAAAAGTGTTGTTACCAATGTCCTGTTGCACATTTGTACTTACACATACCATTACGTGGGTTGTTACATACGTGTGGTTACACTAATAATACTGTTGTAGATACTATGTACCAATGTGTACTTAAACTGTAGTTACATACTATGTACACATGTAGTTACCATGTAAGTTCACAGGTATTAGGGCCACTTAATATAAAGTGGGACCAAATTTTTTATTTTACAGAACAGAATAAGCAACCAATTTGATGTTCACAAAAAAGTATATTTACAAATAGCCTATGCATACTGGCAAAATAATGTAACAGATATATATTTTTAAATCGGTCAATACTGTTCAAAAGTTTGGGACTAGTACGGTTCTTTATGGTCACCAAGACTGCGTTTATCTGATTAAAAAAACACACAATATTGTGAAATATTTTTACCAAACAGTTTTCTATTTAAACATTGTTTTCTTGTGATGGCAGGGCTCATACTCCAGACTTCAGTGTCACATGACCCTTCAGAAATCATTCTAATTTACTTATTTGCTGCTCAAGAAACATTTACATTTCTGATTATTATCACAGTTGAACATGGTCGTGCTGCTTAATGAAGTGTGGGAGTCATTATACAGCATCTACTTTCAGGATTCTTTATTTAATAGCAAGTTAAAAGTCAAAAGAACAGCATTTATTTGAAATGGAATTACAGTCATGGCCAAAATTGTTGGCACCCCTGGTAAATATGATCAAAACTGGCTGTAAAAAAATAAATCTGCATTGTTTATCCTTTTGATCTTTCATTCAAAAAATTGCCAAAATTCTAACCTTTCATTGAAGCAAGAGAATTGAAAGTGGGGCTAAATCACATTATGAGATAAATGTTTTTCTCCAAAACACGTTGGCCACAATTATTGGCACCCTTTTATTAAATACTTTTTGCAACCTCCTTTTGCCAAGATAACAGCTCTGAGTTTTCTCTTATAATGCCGGATGAGTTTGGAGAACACCTGACAAGAGATCAGAGACCATTCCTCCATACAGAATCTCTCCAGATCCTGCAGATTCCCAGATCCATGTTGGTGCTTCTTCTCTTCAGTTCAGCCCACTCATTTTCTATAGGGTTCAGGCCAGGGACTGGGATGGCCATTGCAGATCTTGGTTTTGTGCTCAGTGACCCATTTTTGTTTTGATTTTGATATTTGTTTTTGGATCACTGTCCTGTTGGAAGATCCAAACATGGCCTGTTATAAGATTTTGCTGCCAAAAAAGCTATTTTTTTGGTTCCTCTGTCCATAGAACGTTTGAAAAGTACCTGACACAACTGGCACTTCAAACGGGACGGGTTCTATGGTCAGATGAAACAAAAAAATTGCTTTTTTGGCAGCAAACACTTAAGATGGGTTTGGTGCACACAGGGATAAAAAAGTACCCCATGTGTAAAATGAAATACTCTGCTGTATCTTTACTGCTGTGGGCCTAATTTTCTGCCAGAGGTCCTGGACATCTTGTTCAGATGGCATCATGGATTGGATCAAATACCAACAGATAAAAAATCTAAACCTAACAGCCGGGGCTAGAAATCTTATAACGGGCCATGTTTGGATCTTCCAACAGAACAGTGATCCAAAAACAAATATCAAAATCAAAACAAAAATGGGTCACTGAGCACAAAACCAAGATCTGCAATGGCCATCCCAGTCCCTGGCCTGAACACTATAGAAAATGAGTGGGCTGAACTGAAGAGAAGAAGCACCAACATGGATCTGGGAATCTGCAGGATCTGGAGAGATTCTGTATGGAGGAATGGTCTCTGATCTCTTGTCAGGTGTTCTCCAAACTCATCCGGCATTATAAGAGAAAACTCAGAGCTGTTATCTTGGCAAAAGGAGGTTGCAAAAAGTATTTAATAAAAGGGTGCCAATAATTGTGGCCAACGTGTTTTGGAGAAAAACATTTATCTCATAATGTGATTTAGCCCCACTTTCAATTCTCTTGCTTCAATGAAAGGTTAGAATTTTGGCAATTTTTTGAATGAAAGATCAAAAGGATAAACCATGCAGATTTATTTTTTACAGCCAGTTTTGATCATATTTACCAGGGGTGCCAACAATTTTGGCCATGACTGTAATTTGTAACATTATAAATGTCTTTACTGTCATTTTTGATCAATTTAATGCATCCTTGCTTTCTATAAAAGTATACATTTCTTAAATCATAGTGATTCCAAACTATTGTCAAATCTTAAGTGATGAAAATGATCCAACAAAGTATAAATGTTTTATGTTAAGTCAAAAGTGCCTCTATTTGAAGCCCAGTTCATAACATGCATGTTTATGACACTTTATGACTTGTAAAGAAATGTTGACCGAGTGTTTGTGCAACAAAATAGATCATCATTTGTATCAATGATCATCGTTGCGTATCATCCAACACACGGTGAAAGCAAGAACACATGACCGAGAGAAACATCAGGTTGCAAAATGTTTATTAGGCCACTGACTGATATGGTTGTGGACTTTATTTCAGTCTAAAATTCTCAGTCCCACACGCATGTCCAGGAAACTCATGAATATTCATGTGAGCTCCGCCCACTGACACCGAAAATCTGGTAACACCGGCGCGATTCGACGTCAGCCGGTTCTCAGTCTATTTCTAGGGCAGTGGTTCTCAACTGGGTTGACCATGGGACCCACATCCTCCCAATGGTCAATTAAATCGCGACCCAATTTTTTTTATGGATAATTTATATAGTCTAAACATAAAATTGCCTTTTTTATTTATTAGCCTATTAAACTGGTTTACTGAACAATTTGTGTTTGTTCTTAAATTAATCCAGTTATAATTAAAAGTTTCTTAAGGATAAAAAAATCTCTGCTAATGCAGTAAACAATATAGGAGCCCTTACTTGTACATTAATAACTATAAGGTGAACAACAGAGCCCAAACTATTAGCCTAAATTCAGTTGCTATTTGTTTTTATAATAGGCTAATTAACACTCAAATAACAAATTGTATTCAAACATGTAAACTAGGGCTTTGACTTTTGCCCAAAAATCATATTCGAAGTTCGTTTGTTTATTATTATTAATATTCAAATATTTATTAATAATATTTTGATCATTAAATGCCGCTATGGCTGGGCTAAGGGGGCTTAAGCCCCGAATGTTTAGTAAAGCCCTGAATATTTTGTTGCCTTGTCTTTCTCATAGAGCAAAACAATTAATCAGAAAAACAAATGTGAGTAAGATTACAGCTGCCGCGATTACCTAATCATGAGAAGTGCATATTACAGTTTTATTAATATTTTCCCCTTTGCATTAAAGGTACTTGCAACGTGCTTTTGCAGCCAATCACAGACATGTGTTGAACGCATTGGCCAATCAGAGGCGTTTAAATGAGTCGCTGTCACATCTGAAGATGTGTTTTGCACGAGCTCACCGAGTTCTACACTTTTTCGCAAACCTGTCATTATTATTGACAATAAACTTGAGATGCAAATAAGAGATTCACGGCAGTGTATTTGATATTATTGATCTTGATGCTGCTCTGACTCGCTCCATTACGCACCCACGCTCTGTGTGTTGTTATGATGACTAAAAGTTGAGCGGTCTCTAGCTCATCAATGTCAGAATGATTAAAGAAGCCGGGGCTTACCGTTCACAGGAGGATGTTAACAGTGAACGAATACACCTGGTCAAATTTAAGTAGATAAACATTTAATATTTGACAACTGTTTTACAATAGAAATGTTCAACTACCGACAGTATCCGGTGACGCAAATGACTCAACTTTTTTTTTATTTGTTAAATTTAGCCTTTTTGAATTGAAAATATGCTAGAATTTCCTTGATTCATGTAGAGAGAATGTATGCATACTATAAAAATACAGTATTATTTGCAAATACTTTTATTTCACTGATAGAATAAGCCTTTCTTTTTCTTTATTCTCATCAGTTTTATAATTAATGAATCCCTTTAAATGAAAATACCCAATTTTAGTTTGGGCTAAAGCCCCGAATATCCACTGACCTTAGAACCGCCCCATATTGGTATCAAACATAAGTTGTAGTATAATATGCTCTGTCCACCAGTGCATCAATCCATGCAATGATGTTTTCAGAAGAAAAAAGACTTTGTTCTTACTCAGGATTTTTCCCTGTTTCTTTGGGAACCCAAAGTAGCGCCACACATTGCTTTTCAAATTGTCTGGAGTGTAGATTTCGAACGTCAGGCGTGGGTGTTGTTAGGCGTTGGCGCGGCCATTGTTTTGATATACAAAATAGGCGCTAACCAGGACGCTAACGTCACCTACAGCCTTCAGGAGCCCAGGTGACCAATAATTGCGCCAAGCCTCGGAATCTGAATTGAAAACAAAGTTTACAAGCAAAACACATTTACAAAAAATAATCCCCATAACAGGTTCGAATATTAAAGGCTGCCTAATATTCGTTCGAATATCGAATATATTTTTTTAAATATTCTAATTATATTCGTTTGCCGCTGCACAGAAAGCACGCGTTTATAAACTACTTTATAAGGCATTACACGGAGGTAAGAGCCAAGAGGAAAGGAAAATGCCATCAAAACTTTTCTGAAGACAGTCAGTCCCCTTCAGAAATACATTATAAACCCTAAATTCAAAACGTATGTTTTTCTTCTTCCAGTATTTCGAGCATTGCGGACAACAAGCTTGTTGTGCTTTGCTGTTACGTATCACTCTGTTCTCCTCTTTTCGTCCGTCTTCAGCGTGTCCCGTCTCTGGCCTGTCTTCACGTCCTGTGATTATTACAGACTTTATAATATTTCCACACAAATAACATTTTGGAGAATGATTGCAATGCAGTCTGGAATAGAGATCTCTTTCTCTGTGCCCTCGGCTCCTCTGGATGTTTTTACTGTTGTTAACAGATACTGTTAAAGTATCTGTTGTTAATACCGCAACAGATACTTTATGCTACACTTTAACTTCTTCTTTAGACAATATCTGCCCTATCTCCTCCAGGCCAGCACGTACTACTCCCTCTAACCCCTGGTTATCTGAGGTTCTTCGTGATCACCGGACTAAACTCAGGGCAACAGAGAGGAAATGGCGCAAATCAAAAGACACAACTGACCTTAGTATGTATCAATCTCTGCTCTCTTCCTTTTCTGCTGATGTTCATGCTGCAAAATCTTCTTATTTTCACAACAAGATCAACAGCACCGCTAACACACGAACTCTTTTCAAGACATTCAACTCTCTCCTCTGTCCACCTCCACCACCACCCACCTCCTCTTTAACTGCTGATGATTTTGCCAACTTTTTCACCAACAAAACAACAACCATCAGCAGTCAGTTCTCAACTCCACACACACAGGAACCCAGTCCAACCCCTCCCACTCCGAAACACCTTCTCTCCTCATTCTCTCCACTGACCGAGGAAGAAGTATCTAAACTTCTCCTCTCCAGTCACCCCACCACCTGCCCTCTAGATCCCATCCCCTCACACCTTCTACAAGCCATTTCTCCCACACTTCTACCAGCACTCACACACATCATCAACTCATCGCTCCACACTGGCACTTTTCCTACAGCATTCAAGCAGGCTCGGGTAACTCCACTGCTTAAGAAACCCACATTAAACACATCACTCTTAGAGAATTACAGACCTGTCTCTCTCCTACCGTTCATTGCGAAAACACTTGAACGAGTTGCCTTCAACCAAGTAACATCCTTCCTCTCTCTGACCAACCAACTAGACGTAAACCAATCTGGCTTCAAGAAAGGGCATTCAACCGAGACTGCATTGCTGTCAGTCACAGAAGCCCTACGGATCGCAAAAGCTGCCTCCAAATCATCAGTTCTCATTCTCCTGGATCTGTCTGCTGCCTTCGACACTGTGAATCATCAGATCCTCCTGTCCACCCTCTCATCACTGGGCATCACAGGAACTCCTCTCCACTGGTTTGAGTCCTATCTCACAGGTAGGTCCTTCAGGGTCGCATGGAGTGGCAAGGTATCCAAAGAACATCAACTGACTACAGGGGTTCCTCAGGGTTCAGTTCTTGGACCGCTCCTCTTCTCCATTTACACCACATCACTGGGACCCATCATACAGGCACATGGCTTCTCTTACCATTGCTATGCTGATGACACCCAGCTCTACCTCTCATTTCCACCTGATGATCCCACAGTAGCTGCACGTATCTCAAGCTGCCTGGCGGACATCTTGGCATGGATGAAGGAACATCACCTGCAGCTCAACCTGGCAAAGACTGAGCTTCTCGTCCTCCCTGCCAATCCGTCCCTACAGCACGACTTCACTATCCAGCTAGATTCAACCTTAATCACCCCATCAAGGTCGGTCCGAAACCTTGGAGTAACATTTGATGAGCATCTGACCTTCACAGACCACATCACAAAGACAGCTCGATCATGCAGGTTTGCACTGCACAACATCAGGAAGATCAGGCCCTTCCTAACTGAGCATGCAACACAACTTCTCGCCCAGGCCTTGGTTATCTCTAGGCTTGATTACTGCAATGCTCTTCTGGCTGGTCTTCCATCATGTGCAATTAAACCTCTACAAATGATCCAGAATGCTGCAGCCCGTCTTGTCTTCAACGAGCCCAAAAGGGCCCACGTCACTCCTCTGTTCATCTCTCTGCACTGGCTACCACTCGCTGCTCGCATCAAGTTCAAGGCATTGACGCTTGCTTACAGATCGACCACAGGCTCAGCTCCCTCCTACTTTCACTCGCTCCTACGAGTCTACATCCCTACCAGAAGCCTGCGATCGGTCAATGAGCGACGGCTCGTGGTACCATCACAGAGAGCCACAAAATCACTCTCCAGAACATTCTCATTCACGGTTCCTTGCTGGTGGAATGATCTCCCTACCCTCGTCCGGAATGCAGAATCCCTGACCACATTCAAAAGACAACTGAAAACTCATCTCTTCCGTGAGCACTTGACATTAAAAAAAAAAAAAAAAAAAAAAAAAAAAAAACCTCTCCTTTACCCTCCCTTGTTTTGGCTTATGCTACTCTGAGCAATTCCAGAACTTTGTATTTTGAGCACTTCTTGCGTTATTTTTGCTTCTTCACGATGACTCGCTTGTTGTAGTCCTCAGCTGTAAGTCGCTTTGGATAAAGGCGTCTGCTAAATGACTAAATGTAAATGTAAATGTACTCTTTTGCTGTCTTGCCAGCGCTGGTATTTCTCTCAGAACATGCAAATCTAGTTTGTTTTTACGCAGCAGTGCTAGTACGTCCTGGCTTATGTGCGGGTTGGTTACTTTACTTATGGGGCGAGTCTCAGATGCTGAACTTGAAATGACTAATAAACCCTTGGTCAAATAAAGAGCTAAACCCAGATTCAACATTCAAACACATTATAGCATTTCTATTTAAAAATTGTGCATTAACACAATTCCCACCGGACACTCCAGCTCTGGAAGTGTGTAACATCTACACAGGTTTGTATAGACCTGCATGCACCAATAACTTTAGCTTTAAACTGTTCAAAATATTCCCATCCTTCCCATATTTCAAATTCTTTCTCTGTGGTGGTCAAACCTAATGGGTCATTTATAAGTCCACTCTGCCCTTAACCATGTGACCTGTCACCGGTAACTCCAGGCATTACAAGCATCCTCCGTGTGTGTGTGTGTGTGTGTGTGCACTTGTTTATGTGATTTATGAGGACACACATTTGTATAATGATGTGTATTACACAGGTATTACAACTTAAACGTGGTTTATGAGGACATTTCTAGGTCCTCGTAATTCAAATAGCTTAAAAAACATTTAAAAAAACAATGTTTTATTAAAAATGTAAAAATGCAGAATGTTTCCTGTATGGGTTTAGGGATAGGGGCAGTGTAAGGGGATAGATATACAGTTTGTACAGTATAAAAACCATTACGCCTATGGAGAGTCCTCATAGTGTGTGTGTGTGTGTGTGTGTGTGTGTGTGTGTGTGTGTGTGTGTGAGTGTGTGTGTGTGTGTGTGTGTTTAGCCACAGTGCAGCTATTGTTGGTCTGTTACTAGGGAGCGTTTGGGTGTACTGACACTCCAGGCCTGAGGGGTTAAAGGGGGGCTGGGGTGTTTTATGACAGCCCAGCAGTAACAATGTCCAGTCAGCTGGTCAGTGGGGACTGTGAGAGCATTTGTTGTTTTGAACTTTGCACATGCTGCCATGTTTGCTGACACCAAGTAATGTGTATTGTTTGTTTGGTTTTGGGGATTTTTTTTTGTCTTTTTCAACATGGATGCAAGTTTTGGTTTCCTGTTTAAAAGTGGAAGGAATCCATAAGGTTTTTAAACTCATAGTATGTGTTTTAGAATTAAGTGTGTATAGTATTATTGTGTATGGTGCTATTGTGGTAAGGGCCAATGACAAGCTTAAAAAAAAAATCTGTTAGGCCGTGTGTCCACCAAAGCTTTTTTTCACGCGGTTGGCGTGTTTTTTTTTAATGGGAGCGTCGCGCTTTTTAAAACGCCATTAGCGTAACGAGGCGCTGAACGTCTTTTTCACGCTGAAACGCTGAACGCTCGCAGTTTTTTACAGGTCGCCGAGAGTTGAAGAGTGTTCAACTTTGGGTAAAACGCAGCGCTCATCACTGTCACTTCTTATCCAACTGTCCAATCACAGTGGAGTAGGGGCGGGACTACCACACGGACCAACAGATATTCTGTATCATAGCAACGAAGCGTCTCAACTGAAAACAAACTGCACTGCCAAAACGCTCTTAAGCGCACATAGCTCGGCGTTTTCAGTAGAGCGCCTGGTGTTTTGGTGGACACACGGCCTTAGAATCTAGTATATCCGAGCTGGGTTGACCATATAATCCTATTTTTAATCAAGCTTCATTGAAATGGAATAAATTCTTAAGTCAAGATTCAATCTTTTGCCAGTTGATGTGTGTACCAAACCATTCGAGCAGCACGATCGTCTTTTCCCCTTTACTTGTAGTTATGTCACAAAATTAACATGAATGTTGAAATAGTAACACTTACTGAAATCAAGTAATCGCTGTCAATTAAGAGACGTCAATAAAACAGCTTGTAAACCGTGTCGCATAACGTATTTATCTCAGGAAAGCCATTCAGTAACCATAAAAAATAAAAATTACTCTAGAGAGGTACACTTTGTTTTCTTAAATAACCAGTTTTGTCTCATTTATTGTACATTTGAATAAACCTCATGAATACAAGTAATGACAGCAAGTCAGCAACCATTTATACTTCTGCAACTAATTAGAAGTAGAGACCTAATTACCGGTAGGCTATATAATTATAAAGTTGATATTCTCTTCTTGTGCAATTTGATTTGATAAATAGGCTAGCAATTGAATTTGAACTCTGTTATTAATATTAACCCGGTCCCTTAATATTAGTTAATGGAGGACTCAACAGTGCGAGCATTTCACTCGCATTTGCGGCTAAAAATATATGTGTGCGAACAACTGTAAAATGTATTTTATGATTATGTGTGCGAATAAAAAGTAAGTCCCTGCAGGTCTTCAAAAAGTCCGTTTTGTCACGTTTAAGGTTATAAAAAGTCTTAAATATCTTAAATGATACAATGGTTTTAATTATCAATATAATAGCCTAGGTCTTAAATTTGAGGCTGTTGTTGTGCCGAATTTTAACCCCCACCAGACTTTATATTTTTCCATATTCCGGTTTAATTATGGATTCCGGCTTTTTTCTGTAAATTTTTTTGCACTCCATTTTAATGGTTAAACTAAATTTGAATAATCAAAAAGCATGTCTAATTAATTGAATTCATGAAAACAACTTTTAATATACTTATTCTTTCTGTGAAATTGTGATTATTCCTTAAAGTTTTACATTTATTATTATTATTATTATTATTAGTGTTAATTATTACATTGAAACAGCAAAATTCTACTGTGCAACAGTAATATATTTCTGTCACAATTTCTTCAAGTTAAACCGATTAGCGTTTTAAAATGCGTTCTTTTTTAAACAAATGAAATATGTGTAGGTCTATATATATTTTTTGGTCCTTTTTTAAATCTCACCTAAATGTTTGCTCGCTCATTGTAGCCTATTTGTGTTTTTACAATGGGGTAATTTTGTTGCTCAAGAGTTTACACAACACAAGGAAGCTTCTTGATTTCAATCTTTTAATTACAATTAAAAAAGTAGCACATAAATACAATAGAATAAAGATACAAATGAAATAAAGAGGAACATTTTTGGGTAGCTAACACTAGTATTCATAAATGCTACAGAAACTGTAAATATAGTAAACAAATGTAAAATAACACTAGATAGTCTTTTAGTCCTGTATAAATTAAATGCATGGGCTATTAATCCTGATTCCTTACCATTAAAGCTAGGCTATATTTAGTTGTTTTATCAAAGTAACAGACGTCAGTGTCTGTCGTTAATGTTAAGACCTAGTGCATGGATCCTTGTTACGTTTTCCTTATCAACTGCTTCTGTTTATTTAAGGCCGAGTGTTTACGAGGATACTCGCCAAGACCAGAATTTGGACATAATTGTGTGTGTTTTTGACTGTTAAAGTGCTATAATCTGTGAAAAAGTACTCGCAAGCTTTTTGTGAGGCGGCTTTACTGTATTGACAACACCATCAGCTGTCCCGACTCCCGAAGAGCGAGAGATATCGCCGCCTGGAGCGCGCTTGATGCTTGCCTTATGCAGATGCAATGTGCTGGTAAAAAATTGTATGACCGTCGCGTAAATCATAGGGCCCTACCTTAATTGCTTTTTCCTTTAGTGCCAGGAGAATCTTGTTTGGTGACTCTGACAGTGTCTGTATAGTGGCACAGGTGACACCACTGCAGGCCCTGAATAGAGCACAACAGGGGAGTCCGGACAGTCCTGCTGGGTGACATGACTGACTTGTTATTTGACATCTCCGTTTGCTTTCTTTTATTGTCACTTCATGATTCTTGACATTTGTGACTTTTGCAGTGTGGCGTTGTTTGCAGCGGATCCGTCTATCTGTGGATATATTAGGGATCTGCTGATAGACGCCTGCTTTCAAACGCTCCCGTGTGTATCTGTGCAAGCGCTCGGTGAAGACATGTTTGAAATGTGTTGATCACTGAAGCCGAATAACACCCTGGCCAACCAGAGGCGTTTAAGAATCCGTTAAACGGCGCTCAAAATGCTAGAGGGAAATGCAGGTATCCTCAATATATATATATAGGCCTGGATATTTAAATTTTAGTATCGACTTTGTACCGAGGTCTGTACTTTTGACAACACTATAGCCAATACTGGTATATTGTCACTCCCAAATATCATAGTTATCGTTAATACTGGGTTTTACACCCCACATTTTTGAGTCTTGAGATCTTGTTATTGAGACCAATTTTTTAACCTTTTTATTTTGGTAATAATATGAACTTTTATAGAGGAATAGCAGTTTTAAATAAAAAAACGTTGCAAAATATCAAGTCATTTCAATAATCAAGTAATGTATAGCTTTGATGAAAGATTATAAAGCCAAACATTTTGAAGAATATCCTTTGATTAGCCTAATCCTTGCACCGGGAAAAGAAACTGTCAATTTTGTTGTAATTTTGACTAACTACTTTATAGTGTCAATTCTGGTCATACAGGTTTTTAATTTTAATACTTTTTTGCATGTGAATTTTAGTCAAGACTCTCTTATACCAGTGCATCTTAATGAAGTAAAAATACTGAGGGTTATCATGGTAATACGCCTTGGACAATGGTGATGGGAAGGAGTTACCCAATTCCTTTTTCTTTTCTTTTTCTTTTGTAAACTATTTTGAGTGATTAAAGTAATCAGTTGATGCAACACACAATGGGCCCAAATGGTGAGAGACATTACCATGGTAGTGATACTGGATCAGACACCCTTTATTTGGCTTTGAGTGAGATAGGGAGCGAGAGAGAGAGAGATACAGTGTCATCCTAGTAGGAGTATTGCACAGCTCCTGTGCTTTAGTCTGCACACAGCCTTTGAATA
Organism: Phoxinus phoxinus; assembly: GCF_949152265.1. Taxonomy (NCBI): domain Eukaryota; kingdom Metazoa; phylum Chordata; class Actinopteri; order Cypriniformes; family Leuciscidae; genus Phoxinus; species Phoxinus phoxinus. The sequence goes on from NC_136879.1 coordinate 16,022,981, forward strand.
AATGATGGAAGTCCTAGTTCTTCAGCTAAATGACTCCAGCTGAGCGCTTATCATCAGCCACCCGACTGACGCTGGAAGAACTTTTCCACGTCGCTAATTCACTACCAAGGGTATTGATTCAAGAAGACCGATCTACTTTTTTTTTTTTTAAAGTGCATCCGTTGTCTTCTAGGACTAAGGTGGTTTGATTCTATTAGAAGACTGAGCAGATTTAATTTCTGGTGATTACGTGTAACTTCAGCGTCTCTTGCTCTCGCAGTAGGTGTGGAGTATGTGGGCCAGCTGCTGCAGCTGGTTCGGTCTGGATGATTCCACTGTGGACGGCACCAGAAGTAGCACACAACATCAGACCTTCACAAACTCCGGCTTCAGCAGTTACCCATCGCCCCCTGCTCCAGAAAACACGTGCAAGGCCTGTGGAGGTCGCTTTGAAAGCCTCGCCAGGAAGGTAATCGTATGACTAATTTTCACACATCTGACTTACAAATCCACCTTGTAATGTTCAGCTTTAGCAGTGGTATACAGTTATTAGGTGTCAAGCACTGTAGTTCTTGTACATGTACATAATTTATTGGTGTCTTTTGGAGTCCTCCTGTTGATGCTTTGCATTTAACGTCATCCTCATGTCACTGACAGATAAGGGAAAGGCTCAAGCTATAGTTTATAGCCACCATACAAGTTGAGCTAGTGACTGGAGTCATTGTGTGGAGCGTCCTCCTCCAGCGTGACTACCCTGCTCGCCTCACGAGGGGAGTGGTCCAGAATGCACTTTGTAAACTGTGGCTCCAATGACAGTACAATGGCGCGTATCGATGTCATGGCCATTGCTGCTATTGTCACTTCACGTTCATGGAATTCCTGCACATGCTCCTTACATAAGAGTAACTACAGAGTAACATTGGGATCAGGTTTCCAGTTTTTTCTTTTTTAATTGGATTGAACATTTTTGATGTTTGAAAGCAAGCAGTTTATAGACTTACTAGTGGCTAAGACATCTACAAAGTACATCCAGTATCGTTCTCTGAATAGAGCTCAATAGTGACAACTAGGGTTGTGCCAATAGATGATAGTATCATGTAACGCAATAGTCATAGATATGTTATGTGACATCCCCACATAACCACACTTCACACGTAAGCATACTTTCATTAAGGTATGCTCCACTGGATAAATATTAAGCCAGGACATTAAGATTTGATGTTGAGGCGGATTAATCTCTCGTCGTCTCTGGGAGAATGTGCTAAGTTTTTGCTTTCACTTTCAGGGAATAATTGATTGTGGTTTGAGACTCCTTCACTGGCATAACTCTCGTGTAAAGTTTGCAAATTGCATAATATCCACGGGCTGGCCTTTTGGGTGAAATATTTATGCGACGTGACATTTCTCTTCATCACCAACTCGAAACTAGAAAACATAACTTCATTTTATAATCGTGGAGAATGATTAATTAAATAAATGAGTAAATAAGTAAATGATCAAATAAGTAAAATATTGTACACCCCCGCCCCGCACGGCTGACGATCGTACAATATGACTATGGAGAATATCGCTCAACACTAGTGACCGCTCAGTATTATCAGAAGCTTAATCTTTGATACATATTGCAAAAAAAAATTCTAAGCCTTGAATCAAACCAATTATAGCACCATAAATAATAAATATTTTAAAAAATATATATTTAAGACAAAAAAAAAGTATTTGAAAATCATTAAATGAATGAAGTACTCATCCTATGACACAATTATGACACAGAAAATGTTGTTGTTGTATTTTCTTTTCAACATCCCATATTAACCAATGTTGGATAGATGCTATATAGCATTTCCCAGCTCACCTCCACTCGCCTGCAAAAGCTTGCCACTGTGGGTAGTGTTATGCTTCACCAGTAATTACCAGTAACCAGTAAAAAAAACAGTTTCTTATAAATTAAGCTGAAATTTCATTGATGTATTGCTTCTGCAGAAGCATGTACCAGCCTCAGACGTCCTAAAAACGTTTAGCCATGACACACTAAACCAACATCAAAGAACAAGTGGCTTTTATTGCGTCACCTGTTCAAGCTGCTGACGGGGGTCTAACCAGTGCTGAGGGTGGGAGCAAACTGGAAAAACTAGGTCACCTTGTGTCACGGCCTTAAAGTCTGTGTGAACCGAAAGTTGAGCCCGCCTTTAGTATCCACCTTGTTTAGTAATGCTATTTTTTGAAATGCGTGGGTGGGTGTTATGGCCCAAAACCAACTTTAGCTCATTTAAACCGTTCAAAAAGGCAAGGACCGATCATATATGATAGATTAGTTTTGACACTGTAAAGTTTTAATACAAAGAAAATCCAACAAGCAACAATTGATACAAATTCACACACATAATATAATAAACAAAAGATTAACGAAAATAATAGTAAGCAGGTAGGGCAGCTCAACATAACAAACCCCTGACTACACCTAATCACCGTGGAGGATAAAAACAGGTGAGTCGTACGTGCAGCTGCTTACCTCGCTGATCTAACTAAATAACACAACGTGAACTAAGAAAAACAAATCCACTGGTCACCATATAGTCAAAAACTGTATCGCTCCAGCAAGCAGAAGAGAGCCGGCATCAACGCCCTCGCAGTTTAAATAGTAGAAATCCCTGATGACATCACTCCACTTTCAAGGATCAGGGAAATCCCTTCTCACTCCTACATACTAAAATGAATAAATCACACACAGGGAACAATTCCTCTACACCCACGTAACAGTGGGACTTTCAATTCATTATTGGCTACTATGGTAAATAACTAGTACAGTGCAGTAAATGGTAAAACAATTTGCAATACAAACCAGTGACGAATACCAATTTGCAATACAAACCAGTGACGAATACCAATTTGCAATCAAGCAGTGTAATCTACTTTTGTGTACAGGTAATAACAGGGTCCCTGTCGGTCCTTAAAAAGTATTAAATTCAGTTCTATCATATTTTAAGGCAATTAAAAAGTCTTTAATATCTTTAATGGTAGAAGGAGAAAAAAGTATTATTTAAATTTGGGGACAGAAAAGCAGGAATCGGGATATGCTTAATGTGATTTATAAAACTTCAAAAGGTGACGACTCAATGAAATTTAAATGATTCTAAATATAAGCATTTATAATTTCGACGACTCCCTTTTCTGAAGTGAAATAAAGGCTGAAATGTGAGTATAACACGGTTCAGGCACGGAGGAGCTCAACGTAATTTTAATGACCAAAATAAACAACAAAACAAAAGTAAAGTGGCAGTCCCTCACATAGATGTCCCAGACCTGGTCCTCTCTCGTCCTTCACTACTTTATTGTACAGTAATGTGTATCGTAGACCGGAAAGTAGGCGGAGGGAAATGAGATCGGGACATGAGCCAAAAGCTCTTGCACAACCTGAGCGTGTGCATTGAGCCACAGCTCTGACTGAATGGCATTGTGACTTCCAGAACACTACGGTCAAGTTATGTTAGTCATGTGTTTATATTCCCTGAAGAAACTTCCCAGACTGCTTTGGCATTATCCGGTACAGCTCAGTGTTTATCAGATGTAATGACACAAACAGTAGCTCTGCTTAGAATGAGGCAAATGAGTGTAGCTTTTGACCCAGTTCTTACACCCGTTAATGCCAACTGCCAAATTCTTAAAGGTGTTACACACTCCTCAAATAAGATTTGAGATTGTGTTCCAGTCTTAACCTGGCTTTAAAGTGCACACTCCCATTGTTCATTGCAGCACATGTGCATGGACTGCAAGAAAAGCTACTGCAGCCAGTGCTCCACTCAGCAGGACCTCCTGCCGTGGCTGTGCCACACTTGCCAGCGTTTCCGCGGGATCCTGTACGAGCGAGCCGAGCTGATGAGGCTGAAGGTGAAGGACCTGAGGGAGTATCTTCACCTGCACGGGGTCCCCACACAGATGTGCCGAGAGAAGGAGGAGCTGGTCGAGCTGGTCCTCGGCCAACAGACCCCTCCGGCTGACACACACATTCCTCCCCCGATAACCACGCGCTTGGACCCGCTGGAAGACCCTTACACTCCAGTCAACACAGCAAGCCTGCCGCAGGACAACAGCACCACAGAACTGGGGCCTCAGGCTCCAACAACAGAAGATGCACAGGTACAAGTCCCAAACTGTCCTGTTCAAAAGTGTTGTGATGTTTTTGAAAGAAGTCTTTTATGCTCACCAGGGCTGCATTTATTTGATCAAAAACAGTAAAAAGTCAAATTGTGAGACACTTCAATCTAAAATAACTGTTCTGTTTGAATATCTTTTAAAATGTAATGTATTCCTGTGATGTGAAAGTTGAATTTTCAGCATCATTACTCCAGTCTTCAGTGTCACATGATCCTTCAGAAATCATTCTAATATGCTGATATTAGACACAAAAGTATTAAGCAGCTAAACGGTGTTCAACATTAATGATAAAAAAGTATCTTGACCAGCAGATGCATGTGACACTGAAGACTCAAATTCAGCTTTGACATACAGGAAAAAATCATTAAAAAAAATATTCAAATGAATGTTATTTTAAATTGTAATAATAATTTACAATATATTTTTTACTGAATTTGATCAATTCAGCCTTTCAACTTGTGACTGATAGTTTACTTCAGGAAGTCAACCTGCAAAGGGTTTGCCTGTAATTGTCTCTACACATTAGACTAGGTTAGGAGAAATTATTTTCAAACCGAAAGAAAGAAAACCTTTCATGTGCTTCGATAAAATGAATCCATCTCACAGTCCCTTGCATGTGCTTCACTTCTCGGTTTGGTTCACACGGCACTGTAAAGCACAGCTTCATGATGAAGTGACTCATGTGACTCAGTCTCTTAAGCACACTAGGGAGTGTGTGAAATATAAGTTAGAGAGCACAGCTGTGTTAAACTGTTGGCTGCGACCTTTGACCCTTAGAGCTTGGCTGAGGCGACAGCTGAGAGTGAAATGGACGATGAGCAGCAGGTGGAGCAGGAGATGCAGGTACCTCCTGAAACTCCTCACCTCTCCTCTTCTTCTTTCTGCGGCGCCGTCCGGGCCGTTACAAAGAGCAAAGATCAGTGGCCCGTCGCCCTTTACAATGCCTGGGAGTCTTTCTGTCAGTCTTTTGCAATGAGAAGATCTGGCCTCTTGATGATTTATGCCGTCCTCAGTAGAGTCCGTTTAAAGAGTGTCTTGCATGTGTGTGCCTTGTGCGTGGGAAAAGACTTGGCTACAGGCTGGGATGAATCACTGCTTCTTTAAAAGTCTGTTTTCATGTCCCACTCTGTCACGCCAATCCGTCTTAAAGGGATAGTTCATGGATAAATGAGGATACTGTCATTTACTCGCCCTCAGACCAGTTTTGTGAACCAGATCGATCGATCAAAACATGAAATTGGTTATTTTTTAGCTTTTATTATACAGTGGTTTACTGAGCAAACTATTAGGTCATGTGTCCACCAAAGCGCTTTTTTTCCCCCCGGAGGCTAGTGTATTTATCTAATTGTTTTCAAAGGGAGCGCCACGTTTTTAAACCGGGAGCAGTGACTTTTAGTGCTGCGTTTCATCTAAAGTTCAGCATTGTTCACTGTCACTTTTTAATCAGCTTTTTACCACCGTGAAGGAGGTGTGGGCCAAATACCCCACCGACCAACCGCCACATCCTGCTGAGAATACGGCAACAGCAATGGGACAAAATCATTGAAAAATAAGAGCCAAAGCAGATACTTTAGTTTCATATTGACATTTAATATTGTAACTCTCTGGGAAATTCGATACTAGTTTACAGTTCAGTGGATATTTTGTATGTAGCAAATATAGCTTTTCTCTCAACTGAAAAAAACAAAACACAAGCGGCCGCAGCAAAGGTGTTTACTCTTTTTTTTTTTTTTTTTTTTTTTTTTTTTTTAAGTCTGTCATTACTGCTGCAACACACTCTTCATACTGCAGTTTATTGTAATTGCAGAATTATTGTGCTATACTTCACTGAATGCCGCGCATCTAACTCTGACGTGAAAACAGAACCGTGTGTTTATCGTTACAACATGGAAGAAATCACAGAAACAGGGAATTCAGGGCAGGATAAGGACTAAAAAAAGTATAATATCGGTAGTTTTTGGATACAAGCGAGATGATGTATCACAGAGCCAGGGAATTTGCAAGACCGGTCAAACTATTGTCGCGGAAAAACAGAGTAGGGGTCATTTACACAGAACGTGTTTTCATTTAACTTTCACACCAGTCATAATTGATTTGGTCAATTAGCTCCTCATAACTGTGCAGGGCCCCCCCCCCCGCCCCCATCTTAAATTTGGTTAATTTTGTTGGTATTTTTTTGTTCCAAGCCCCCGTTAGTTTCCGTCCTTGAAAACACCCTTAAAGTCACAATGGAACAAAAGTAGCAACAGATCCTTCATTCCTTATTGTGAAAATGTGCTTTTTTTTAATGCAAGCTCGCTTTTCACTTTTGCTTTCAAATCCGCGATTACACGTACTCTGTTTATAGTGACCGCACATTTTATGATATATATTTGTCAATGACGCTCAGGATCTGTTGCTCATCAATTCCCTGACATCTTCTCAGTAATCTCTTCACGTGATCAGTGAAATCTGACACTGCTGCATGGAGCAGAGCAGATGCTTTCAGTTTATAATTGTAGCGTCTGTTGTCCAACTGAACTAAATGTTTTTTATTTCTATAAAAAAGTCAGTGCCGCCGCGGTGGGAAAGTAATGTAATCGGTGTATGGCTGAACACCATGTAACACTGACTACCGCAGCAAGCATAATTGAGATGCACGTTCGAGTGTAACGGATTATCAAAAAGAAAAAGAAATAAGTAGGACAGGGACTTGGTCCTATCCATCAGTTGTTGATTGGATTTTGAGATGTGGGTGTTTCACTCAAACTTGAATGTGACTGTCTTGACTAAATGATTGGAGAAGTCTGGCAGAAAGAAGTCATTTTCACCAGAAGATTGTGACATACAAAGTGGAAAAATTAAACCTAAACATGGATGAATAGTCTAGTTCACAATAAGATTACATTAATTTACAAAATTAGATAAAGTGAATTTTCATTTCATGCCAACTTAAATCTTTTTGGATGGTGGATGACTGGTGATAAAATCCCGTAAACGTACATTATTGGACTCAGCTCTTTTGACTTTTCACCATCCGTTGTAATTGTTGTGCATATGGCTCCCCTTTTTATTTTTACATATAGGACTATATTTACTAAACAGGGTAAATTAGTGTGAGAGCGCAAACTGAGCACCGATGGTGAACACACGCAGCCGGATCATTTCCATAATGACCAACACAATCTACCAAGAGCAGCGTTAATGTCTGGTTTAAGATCTATAATGGTGCAAATACCAGTACATTGACTAGTGGAAGCCTTAGTAAATCACCTTGATTTAAAAACTCTCCTCCCATAAATGTTGTGTCTGAAAGGTAAACTCCTACAAATGCATATGCAATAAGGTCAGCAAAAATAACTGTCCATGACTTTCCAGCGCTTTTTTTGTGTCTTGAGTAAATCCTGACAGTAGTTTAACACCTGAAGAGGGTTTGCGCTGGCACAAGCTGTTAGTAAATCTGGCCCATAGTGTCTCTTTACATAAAGTCTCTCTGTTGGTCAAACATGGATGCTCATCTGCCCTTCAGGTGCTATATTAAGTGCAGTGTTTGCCATGTGGTGGAAGGCCGACATTAACACACAGTACCACTCCTTAGCTTAATAAAAAGGCTGAAGTTTAGAAGTTATCTGCACAGGACCTTTAAACTGTAGATGTTAATGAACCACTCAGCGTGTTATCTCTACCCTAGCATTAGCATATAGTGTTTGCATAGTAGCAGGATGTGGAGTTGAACAAACTTGCAGCAATGCTTGTGTGTTTCTGCAATCTCTCATCTATCTTAGCATGGCACATGTTCTGTTTGTGTTGTGTCTGTCGGTGTTTATGTTGGCCAATCTTTTTCTGGCTAACCTGATCTAGACCACAGCTCTAGATTGTGTTGTTGTTGTTGTTGGGGTCTTTAGGTGGCGTTGAACATGTTTCTAAATCAGTAAAGTGAAAGTCAAATGTTTTCTGACACTTTAATTTTCTAGAATTTGCCCTTGATTTGCCAGGTTCTCTTTCTCTAAAGTTGGCTTTGACTCTGGAATGATGTGTTTGGTATGTCAAGAGGTCAGCCCAAGAAAAAACATTGTTTTCTCACTCACTGTCTGTTGTTCTGTCAGTCTTCAGACTCTGAAGAAGTGTTGGCTCCGGGGCGACGGGCGTCCCTCTCAGACCTCAGAACAGTGGATGATATTGAGGCGCTGAGTGTCCGGCAGTGTAAGGAGATTCTGGCCAGGAACTTCGTCGACTACAAGGGCTGCTGTGAGAAATGGGAACTGATGGAGCGAGTCACGCGTCTCTACCACGACCAGAAGGACCTGCAGAACATGGGTAAAGAGTTTCATGTGGTTGGATGGACAATAGGATGAAGCCTCAGCTTCTTTCTGTTATCTAACATGTAGTTGGGTATTGATCAGTGGTATTTTAGTTGTTCCTCATTTTCTAAAGTAAATGTAAAAGTGTAATGTATCTTTTCTCTTGATTACATTAACGTGGCCTGTCTTTTATTTTTACAGTGTCTACCGCCATAGAAGGCACAGGTGCGTTTATTTCTTATGACTTCAAAAGTTAGGAATCATTTTTGTTAATATTTTAAGACTTTTTATGTGAGTTATGTCCATTTTATTTTATTGTGAAACTATGAATAATTTAATCAGTCAACGGTTCACATAATTTGTAAGGATTTGACAAATATGCACATATGACTGTTTAAATGAATCAGTGAATTTTATTTTGGTCAATGACAAATTAGTGTTCAAGTTTAAGAAAAGGAAAAATCGTATTAAAAATCGAGTTTGTAATGCACATGCCAAATTCCTAAAAAAAAAAATATATATTTTTCTTTCCCACAGACCCAGGATCTGGGACGGCGGTGGAGGACACCCTGTGTAAGATCTGTATGGACTCGCCCATCGACTGCGTCCTGTTGGAGTGCGGGCACATGGTCACATGCACAAAGTGCGGCAAACGCATGAGCGAATGTCCCATCTGCCGACAGTATGTGGTGCGGGCAGTGCACGTGTTCAGATCCTGAGGGACACTTCCATTTACACGGTCCTTCCCTCAAACAACGACACTGAATAAAACCGGCAGGTGGCCTTTTAATTCTTGAACATTTATCTTGCGGCACTTTAAACAATAGCGAATTAAGATCGCGCAAATCTCCAAGCAATAACTGTACTGGTTTCAGTTTCATTTTCTTAAAAGTGTGCCTTCTGGATGTTTAAAAGAGGAAGCTTTATTTTTGTGATCATGTGATCCTGTCACATGACTCAAATCAATGCAGCATAAAGTGGCCATTTCTGCCTCCGCCCCTATTAATAAACACTGAGAGGATCATGTGAACGCACACGTGCTGCGTTGCTTCTTCTGAATGTGCCTCGAACGTCACTGCCCTGCTGCTTTTCACACACCTGTTGCTTTTGTACTCCTCCTTTTTAAATAACCTCTTCTTTTGGTTTGATCTGAGATCCAACATCCAAGCTGGCGCTGTACAAACAAGAATTAGACTCGTCACACAAGTCTTGTGAGATCTTAAATCTGTCGGTTCATCCCGCACGAGTGACAGCGAATAGTCTGAATCGCCGACTACACACAAACACACACGAGTGGAACCTAGAAAGAGTCGCTTGATCAAACCGGTTCTCATTCTGACTTTGTCTTGATGAAGTCTCACAAAAACTGAACCCGATCAAAATCACAAGGAAAGAAACCGTCTGCAGAAAAATCTTAATGGCCTTCATTTTCTTTATTAAAAATATAAATAAAGTCTCGCACACTGACACAATAGTAGACCAATAGAGCTGTAAGCTATCCGGTCTCCGTCGGGTATTCGAAATTTTTAAATGGAGCAGTGTGCTTTACTTTAGTTCCTAAAGTTTCAGTCTGAACCCCCTCCTGATGGATGCTTTCGATTATGGAGCAAACATCCCATTTGAGCAGTCGGTGTGCGTCAGCTCTCGCTGTTGAGGAAGCCTCTCTGGTATGACGTCAAACTGCTGTTGTCCTGATGGGCCTAAGAGAGTCATGTGTGTTCCAGCGCAGTGCTGGATTCAGCATTCGGGAGCCGCACAGTGGTTTGAGGGAGATCTCTTGCAGGAATTCGATCAGCAGCACTTTAGCCGTCGACAGAGGAAACATCAGACGAGCATGCCTCAACGCTCCTGCTGTTGGTGTCTCGCAGGTCACAGGACAAGTAAAGGCCTGCTCACACACTCTTCACATTCAGTTAGCATCGACTCGCGCTATTCTTAGGAAGCCGTGTGGAAACAACAGCGCAAAGGAATGCAGGACTTCAGCTTCAGAAGTCACTCAGATATAATCCTTTTGCCACTTATTCACCCTCATCTCATGTCTTTCCAACCTTTTCTGGTTGTATGTACTATTAGTCTCCACAAAACAACACGAGGGGTCATACTTCTCTTTCGGAGTTCACAAATCTGTATTCATACTTTAAATTCCAGAAAGGGTGTCGCTAGATGCGTCACACCGGGTCTGACATCATGTCGTGTCCAGTCACATGGGAAGTTTCGCTGTGGTGGATTGTTGGGTATTTTGTGACCAATCACATTGGATGTTTTGATATGACTGCAAATGGGATTCCCAAAATGGGAAAATCCTATGGCTTCAGACGACTTTGAATATATCACATACTATTCAGTCATATGGACCACAGTAACACAAGTATGGTGTGTTTGTTCTTTTGTGGAGCTTGGCCGTATACATCAGCAGTGACTGTAATTGTATGGAAACAGATTGAACACTCTTCCAAACATGTACTTTTGGTCTCTAGCTGAAGAAAGAGAATAACACAGGGTTGGTACATCATTAGGGTTAATGAATAACATCAATTTTACATTTTTGGAGAACTACTCATTTAAATAGAAAGGCACAAATGGTTGCAAATTCATTTTTTCTGAATGTAAGGCTTGCCAACTGTTAAATGTTTTATTGCCAGGATTGCCTTAAGGTTTCCTTTCGACAGGAATCACTGTCCAAAGAGAAAGGTGATATAAATGTATAAAGTCATACAAATAATAAATAAAAGCATCTGCATTCAACTCTCAAGACGAGCTAATACAAAATAGTGTCGTTCAAAGCAACTGTGGATGACTTAACTTGATTTCCTACCACTGTGAAGTAATAAGAGAATAATCGTTCCTAAGGACCAGGTTTGGATCAATAATGTTGTCATGAGATAGATGTGTAAATATAAAGAGGCAACACTTTCATTTTCATTACAAATGTGTTTTAATGGTAATGGTGTGAAGCAGATGACTTGATTTCTTAATATGAGCTGATAAGGTATATTTTAAAAACGTACTAAGCCACCAAAGTAGATGTTTGTGTGTTGGTTCGTTGAAGAGTTTTGTATTAAAATATATTTCCAACATGTTTTGTCTGCTTGTTTTGATTTTCCAAGTATAGTGTCATAATGGATCAAAGCTGGCGCGAGGCGAGCGGAACTAGTTCTGCCGGTTTGCGTGTTCACGCCGCCGGCTCGTGCTGCTCACCCAGGTAGACCAATCAGACGTGCAGAGAGCACAGTATCCGCACGAGGAGGGTGGAGGATTGTTATTGAGTTACAGGACAGGTTATTGTTAGCGCTTTCTTCAGACTGTGTCCCTCCTGAGGTTACACACGTAACGAAGCCAACGAGCTGCGTTATAAAGCAAATGAACATTTCACGTAGAAGCATTACAGAGATATTTGACAACGGGGATTACACTTAGACTACATTTATCGTTTAAAATATACGTGTGTGTATATATACACACACATACATACATACATAGAACAGGGCTTGTTGGTTTGTTTGAACAGCGTATCTGATGTTTCAGTCATTAAGTTTCGTTTTTGTCTTACAATAAAAACAGTTTCAAAAATAATAATTTACATTGAAGCGATAACACAGACAAGTTGAAATGGAATAATACAATCAGCAAATCATTTAAAATATCAGCACTTGTAATATAAGGGTAAAACCGGAACTAAGTGTTGAATAATTCATCTACATATTGCATTATTTGTGTGTGTGGGGGGGGGGGGGGGGGGACTGTATTTCACAAGCATCTTGTCAGATTTGGTTGCTTATGTAGACAAGTTTTCAATGGTAACTGGGTTTTACCTTTTGCACTACATCTTAATTTGTAGAAGTTGCAACATTTTATGATTATTATTATTTTTATTATTACACTTTACCACGCATTTTGAGAAGCCACATCTGAGGTCTGTGGCGCACAGTTGAGGTTATTTTTTTATTAACCAAAACAAATGCTGTTTTGACTCAACACAAGTTTTATTTTTAAAACTTTATATTAGCATACAGTATAATGGCACCAGACCAGATTCTGAATGAGAAAGACTTGATGAGCTTCATGACACACAGCGACCCCTTGTGGATAAAAGGGAAAGTGTGTTTCGAGTGAGTAGACTAAATAAATAATTAGAAATTACAAATCAGCTCTAACAAAAAGCTCTAATTTTGCCCTTTGCACCCATTTATCTCTTTTGATATATTTGGGGGGGAAGAAAAAAGTGTTTACCTTTTTGTGTTTCAGAGAATAATGAAAGTCATACTGGTTTGCAGTGACATGAGATTGAGTAAATTAACCGGTTTTTGAGTTATGATGAGGTGATGAGAAATATATGTTATAAGAAAATTACTTCTGGTTTATGCATAATAAACACCAATTAAAAACAAGAACGGACACATTTTAAACATAACTGAGTCAGAGAAAGAGATTGCTTTCATTGTGGGAATTAGAAAAGACAAAGACGGCATGTCAAAGAGTTTGGTTGGAGAGCAGAGAACAGCATGATCTTTCTGTTCTCCAGGAACAACTCAAGATGAGTGTAGTGTGTGCTGTAAATACTCACTGGTGTGATCGCAGAAGATACAGTAATGGTGTAGGCCTACCATCAGTCGTTTCTGCCTGACAAATGAAATGTCGTTTAATTTCAATTCCATTCATCATCGCTGTGACCATGCAATTGAACATCACTGTAAAGTCACTGTCTGCTTTTGTCTGTGTCAGTGAAGTAATGCGTTACAATATTGCTTTACTCCCTAAAAAGTAATTAATCGTGTTAATTAGGCTAGTTACTTTTTATGGAAAGTAATACATTTAGGCTACTTTTGTGTTATTTTTTCTCTTCTGGGCTATAGGCTTGTTTGTTTTTAAATAATAATAATAATAATGATACAAACACTTATTTTTGGCAACTATAAAGGCCGTTTCACACCAAAAGTGCAAATGCAAATCCACGGCTGTACAGTAGAGGGCGCTGCTCAAACAAACCTCAGTCCTCAGGACGCAGGAGAAGAAAGCTCAACACTTTACGCCAGCAAATGTGATAACGTCATTTTTCCTTAGTATGGTTGAACTCCCTTACATATACTCTCTATGGTTGAACTGGATCAACGAAGGTCAGCAGCAAAACTATTGGTTAATTAACGTATTATAAAGGTCAATAAAGGTTTTATAAACGTGCCTTAGAAAAAAAAAAAACATTACTGTTGTGCATCTTGAGAAAAAAACAATGGCACTGACATATTTTAAGATATGTCAGTCCAATGTAATTTCAGTCAAACATGCAATTTAGTCTGGGACTAGCTTAAGCCTAGCCTGGGAAAACCCAGACCACTTCCGGCAAATTTAGATTTGCTCTGCAAGTGGGTCTGGCAAAGAGCCCATTGAAACCCATTTCCAATCCGCCGAAATCGCGGCACCAATCAGAAACGTTTTACACGATGACGACAGAGCAGAGACGGTGACGCAGATTTTGCACATTACAGACATGGATGCCGCCGTGGAACATCACAACATCACTCGTTCGAATCAGCTATCGCGTCTGTTTCAAGCGATTTAAAATGGTCATTTTCGTTAACACAAACAGAGAATTGCTGAGAGTCTCGAGATGTTTCTCCGTCGCTCTGCATACGTCATGTCATTCATCGCTCTGATTGGTTTTAGATCTTTCCGACGTCCGTTGGTGACGCCCCTGTGGAAATGAATTGTCTATGGAGCTTTGCCAGACCCTTACTCAGTTACAACTGAGAGGGTCTGGGTTTTCCCAGGCTAGCTTAAGCCTTGTCTGTTGGGAAAGTATATTGTTATTATTTCACATACTTATTGCAGGTTTGCATAATATTCAGTTTGCTTTTCATGGTTTTTATTCATTTTGAGGAATACTAAATGTGTGTTTGTACAAGTGAAATAAGTAAATGCATGCTCACATTAGCCGAGAGATCTACAATAATCTTCATTGTTCACACAGCAGCACCATCTGCACTTACACACGATTCCTACATCTCTATAGGCCACGATCAGCGACTAGTCAGAAACTTTTGCTGACTCAATCCGGTCAGCAAGCGGTATATAGGCCTATCTGAATACCGTCAGCATAACAGTGATAATGAAAACCATGGAGGCGATAATGTTAATAATGAATAGTAAAGGTCCGAGAACTGAGCCCTGGGGAACACCCTGTTTGAGTAAAACAGGGGGGTATTTATAATTGTGCATTGCAATGTAGTAGGCCTATTATTTTGTTGTAAATTCAAAAGTAATGTTTTTCTTTACTAATTACTTGCGGAAAGTAATCTGATTACATAACTTGTGTAACTTACTTGTAACACTGACAAGCACTGCATATGTGAGAGTGCTGCAGTTGCCCAAGACACACATTTTGGAAGTGTGTACGTACTTTCATCCTCTTACTTTCTCTGTCAGGTCATCATAACCAATCCATTTCAGCATTTTAAGAGCCCTGCAATCTACTATAATACGATTAAATAGTTCTGGTGTAAAGCACTATGCATAAGTCTACTAAGCTACGTTAGACGATAAACAAAAATATTCGCTTTGTCGACATGAAACGGAAGTTGGGAAAGTGTTTTCTTCCCTATTGCAATGTATATATATATATATCCGAGTGAAACGGCTTCTCGGACAAGAAAAAAAATAGATTTTGTCAAGCAATGAAGAATTGAGGTTTGCTATTGGTGGATCTCATGTGAGTGACAGGTTGCCCCGCCCTCACGCCAGTAAACACATCATCAGAGAAGAGAAGAGATGCAAGAGAGAGGCAAAGCTATTTTGATATATGATTACGAGCAAACATAACATAAAAAATAATGATGTGCATGGATAAATAAAAAAAATTGACTTGTCAATTTTGATTTCATGGTGACTAAGTTTTAAAAAAAAGTTGTTATCTTGAACAAGGAGTTCTGCAACAAATGGTATGACCCACACATCGTCGTTTAACAGGCTAGTTTGCAGAAAAATGCATCTTTGCCATGCTGAAGTGGCACAGAAGCTGCATCTGAAGTTGCATTTATATCAGACCTGGCATAGTCATTCACAGGTGGGTTTGTTTATAGGCTATGCCTCTATATTTGCATATATGGCAGTATGTTGCAGTTGATTAGGACTGGTAATGTAGTACACACACTGTTGTACAGATGTGTTTTGGCTCATCTCACTTCCTCTCTTTATCGCTGCTGGGTAACAGTAGCATGAACTGTAAAGTTATTGCACCTGCACAATAACGTTATTTAAGAGTTGGGTTAATGTAGGTTCAGACTCAGAGGTTACTTATCTTTCTTGCCTTTCAGAACTCACATAAAAATACCATCAAATCCACACTTAATCTCACAGGTTGTGTTTAGGGCACTTCAAGACCAACTTTATGATCAATCTGTGGCGTTTTTGTGTCCTTTTTGAAGCTTGATGCTTCAGTGCCCATTCACTGAAACTGTATCTTTAAAATGTCGTCTTTTGTGTTTCACAGCAGACAAAGTCATGGGGATTTGGACTGGAATGACATGAGGGTGTGTAAATGATGACAAAACTGTGATTTCGGAGTGAACTATTCCTTTAACTCGCCCTTTTTTTTGCTGATGTGTTGGTGGATGGAGGTTTATGCTCAAACTGGATGGGCAGGAGTGTCAAGTCCCAGTCAAGTCTAGTCAGAGGACAGACGTGTCACCGGGCTAAATAACAGATATCCCACAAAGAACATGAGTTTAGTTGCATGTATCATCTTAAACGGATAGTTCATCCAATAATGAAAATTATCCTACAATTTACTCACCCTCAAGCCATTTTGTATATGACTTTCTTCTTTCAGACGTTTACAATCAGAGTTGTATTAAAAAATATCGTGGCTCTTCCCAGCTTTATAATGGTAGTGAATGGGAGATTTTGAAGCCCAAAAAAAGCACATCCATCCATCAAAGAAGTAATCCAACTCCAGTGGGTTAATAAAGGCCTTCTGAAGCGAATCGATGCGTTTTAGTAAGAAAAATGTCCATATTTATAACTATATAAACTATAAACTGGCTTCCATTAACGCCCGTACCCGACGCATCTTGCATTTATCTCAAAGTTGACTAAGGATTAAGGCTTCATCATCATGACGGCTCATTCTCACTCACACAGGAGTCATCATAGATCAGCATCACAATGCAGACTGAGCAAATAGCATAAATAAAACGTGTGCAGTAATCAGTGCATAGGGAAATATATAACATTTTATATTTAATGATGCTGTTTTTACGAGTTCTGTTATTCATTCAATCATTCATTGCTTCGCCATGTATGACTGGTTGGTTCAATTTTAATAATAGAACAATAATTGGTAATTTCATTGACTAAAGTTAATAAAGTAGGACATGTAACATTCGTCACAGTTCTGCTCTGATGGGAGTTTATGGCACGTCGTTTTAGCATTTAATACCCCAAGCTCTACTAATCGTAATTTAGTTCTGACTTGTCTGATGGGGCCAGCACGACAACATCATCTGCAAGACGCAGAGACGTGTGGTCCCCAAACCGGACACCCTCCGGCCCCTGGCTGTGCCTAGAAATCCTGTCCATAAAAATGATGAACAGAACCGGTGACACAGGGCAGCCCTGCCGGAGTCCAACATGCACCGGGAACAAGTCTGACTTATAGCCGGCAATGCGAATCAAGCTCCTGCTCCGGTCGTACAGGGACCGGACTGCCCTTCGCAAAGGACCCCGGACCACATACTCCCGGAGCACCCTCCACAGGCCGCCTCGAGGGACACAGTCGAATGCCTTCTCCAAATCCACTAAGCACTGTGGAGTCTGTCCAGCTTCCTCCCCGGCCATCGGATCCAACTCACCACCAGCTGGTGATCAGTTGACAGCTCCGCCCCTCTCTTCACCCGAATGACCAAGACATACGGCCGGAGGAAACGACCACAAAGTCGATCATCGACCTCCGGCCTAGGGTGTTCTGGTGCCACGTGTACTGATGGAAACCCTTATGCTCGAACATGGTGTTCGTTATAGACAAGCTGTAACTAGCACAGAAGCCCAAATAACAGAACACCGCTCGGGTTCAGATCACGGGGGGCGTTCCTCCCGATCACGCCCCTCCAGGTGTAACTGTCGCTGCCCACGTGGGCGTTGAAGTCGGAGCATTTCCAGCACCCCTCCCAGAGACTGCAAGAGGGCCGGGTACTCTGCACTGCCGTTCGGCCCGTAGGCACACACAACGGTGAGAGAGACCTATCCCCGACCCAAAGGCGCAGGGAAGCGACCCTCTCGTTCACCGGGGTGAACTCCAACTGTTGTTGTAGATATCAGATTAATGGAAGAATATAACTAGTCAAAATAGCATTGTCGATATCTCAGATGTATATTATGTCTAGTCATAATCACATTAGATATCTCAAAATTGCAGAATAGATATGTGGAATTGGAATTTGTACTAGTCAAAAATAAATTACGACTAGTAAACCAGGGGCCTGTACCATGAAGCCGGTTTAGGTGGCTAGCCAGCTATGTCTCAGCTTAGTTTCCGCCAACCCTGGGTTTTAGGTACTATGAAAGCAGCTCGGCTTTAATCGGTGTTCGTTGCCATGGTATCTTACGCTGCACGGCTAGCCTGCTCCGGGGCAGGTTAAGTTCTGGATTCGAGATCTCAGACTGAAGTTTGACCAATCAGCTGTGAGCAAAGAAACATATAGGTGATGAAACTAATTCCCAGTGTCTGTTGCAATGGCTTTACATTTTCTTCCAAATCCTGTGGACATCTCAGCGCAAATTGTTAGACGAGCACATCGTAGAGAAAGAGTTTTTAATCAGACAAAATCCCCTTGCCTTTCCTGATAGTTTGTATGAAAGATACAGATTTTCTGCGGAAGGAATATCTTATCTTTGCGAACTTCTTGCGCCGCACATAAAGAATTTAACACGTCGAATTCATTACTGTACCGCAAATGGTATTGTGTTGCGTTTTTTTGCAAGTGGTAGGCTACATACTTGCACGATCGGTGATGCACATAATCTAGGGGTTTGTCGAACTATTCGCAAGGTGGTCCTCGCTCTGCAGGAGTGATAGTTTCATTAATAATGTTCCCCGGACATATATCGACCATGTCCATAAAAAAGGGCTTTTATAAAATTGCGGGTATTTATATTGATAGGGTGACATCACATGAACATTTTTTTTTTTTTTTCAAAAAGCTAATTTCACAAATGTTGGCTACTACAGTACATAAGAATTATTTTAAATATTTTGTATTATTATTCGGTTAATCTTATGGATTCCCTAGAGTCATTGGAGCAATAGCCTGCACACATGTTGCAATCTCCACTTCTCTAAGAGAACATTAGGCAGATTATGTTAATAGAAAGTCCTTTCACAGCCTTAATGTTCAGGTAGAGATGATGTGAACATGTGAAATTATTATTTTCTGTGAGATGAATCTTTAAATTAATAGTAACATTAACAGATATAACAAGGATCTACTTTCTGTGAGTCTGTGTTGTGTCAGCACTTTGAGGAAAGCAAGTTAAATTTGGTACAGTACAAAACACTGTTAATTTGCAACCTACAAAATAACCATAATGATGACCCTCAGACAGGGCCACTTGACCACCCAGTGCAGATGTAGATGCAATCACCATGCAATATTACACTTAATAAAAGCACATTGAAACTGCAGATAGGTCTCAAACTTTTTATTGGTTTTGTGGGACGGGGGGGGGGAGAAAGAGACAAGATGAAGTTGCATTAATAAATATTCATGCTAAAGTGTTACTTGGTTAAATAAGTTCACATACTGAGATCAGTTTAATCCAGCTGTTTGATCTCCAATTTATTTATTGTTTAAACGTGGATCCTCCTCAGCTCACAGTCAGGCTCCTTTAGTGTGCAGTCTCTATGTCTATAGGCTCATTTAGTGTGCCGTCTAGCTCTAGGCTCCTTTTGTAAAGGGCCCTGAAGCATAATTCCACCACAAACAAGTTCACAAGTTTACACCACGATCATTACAAGTTTTCTGGAGGCTAATCAACTCACAAAAAGTTCCTTGACAAACACCTGTAATTTATGTCAATGGTTTTAAATCCTTAACTTGTTCACATTTCTTCTGAAGCCTATTGAGGTAGAGGCTTCAGTTTCTGGGACAGGTTGTGAAAAATACTACAATAAAAGAGATGTGTAAGGGCCACTCCCTGTTTTATGCCACACATTCAAATGTTTGCCTTAATAAAAAGCCCAGTGCATTCACCTCAGCAACTGTCTCAGAACACAGAGTGTCTTCATCATTTCCTCCACCCTAATAAATAAAAGTAGGGCAATATAAAGCATAACTGTTATAAAGCAGGTTATGTTTCTGGTGTTCTGTCTGCTGCATACTGACCTCTGAGTGGGAGACTGTGTGTGTGTGTGTGTGTGCTGGCTTCAACAGGGACACTGCATTTCCCTCGACTGCAGAACATACAGTCAGCCATATCTAAAACTTAAAATAGTAATGTATCGCACACGTACCCAGTGTTACTTGCTTAGAGGAGCCAGTACAGGGTCAGATTGTACAGCACCTGTAATCCCATCCACAATCGGCCGTCCCTTATTGCTACTCAGAGCAACTCAGTGTATTCTGGAGGAGTGGCCCTCCACCGGTTTTCTGAATTTCACTCTTTTTTCTAGAACTAGAAGTGTTTGTGATCAAATGTTTACAAAAAATAATAAAAGGTTATGTGTAAATACTTACTACTTTGAATTATATTTTTATATTTTGTCTTTATCTGCTGCCAAGAACGTTTGGAGTTGCATCTAAAAATCAATGAATATTAATCTTTATTAGTAGCTATATACATGCACATTTTTATATATTATAAAAAATATAGGCTATATTTCACACACACATACATTGATAGCCTACTTATATAGCCTACATAATTTTACATTAATATAGAACGTAGCCTATTTGTTTAGCTTACACATTAACGCAATCAGCAATCTTTCTCCAACAGTCTTCTCTTGCTTTGGCAGCAGAGACCGTATTGTTTCGAGCTTGTAATACATATTTAAATTAATCGTAATTCTGAATGATTATCTCTTGCTCCTCCGCGGAAAAAAATATATCGCTCTCGCTCTATCCATATCGAACGCGATTGGTTGTTCGGTGCCAACGTCACTTTGGTATGTGCACGCGCTCGTGGATTAATCATAACTTAAGATCAAAGCCTGAGTTGACAGAGAAAGTTGATGAGCTGCGTCATGGTACCAATAAAGCCTGATTGCATCGGTTTGGTTTTGTCAACTCAAAACTAATCCTGTAACCCCGAGTTTGTTCAGCTACCTTCATGGTACAGGCCCCAGGGGCATTAAATGCTAAAACGAGTTATTAACACACACCCCTGATAGTTAATTTCAGTTTCCAGTGTTCGATGGCCCTATAACTAAAACAAGTATGAAAATGTAACACTAAAACAGCCGTAACCTCAGTATCCATACATACATTATACTACTTTACATTTAGCAAATGCAGTCATTTTCCCCACTATCTGAATTTACATCTACCCTGATAATATCCTCTTGCTGCTCTTATACATTGTGACTGGTGTGACTTTTTTTTGCTGCTATTTGAGTTTTCAGGTTAAGTTTAAGCCACGGACTGCAGAGTGTATAATGTTTAAACCACAAGTTCTGTCTTTACATGCTTTGCAGTGTTACGCTGGGAACGTGTTCTGCAGCTTGTGCTGTGAAGGCAATGTCTTCTAATGCAGTGCATTGACAACAAGCTGGATATAACAATATGTGCACACATTTATGTGCAGTGTGCATCGCTGACAGAGCTAAAGAATGTGAAATCCCCTGAAGTAAGTCACGAACTGACCGGTCACACAAAGGCAGTGTGAGAGAACGGCTACGTGTCAGCAAACTCAGCATTGCTGCATCAATGTTCTACACCCTGTGAAGATCAGCGCTTGGCGTCATGGTCGTCTTCACAGGAAATCCTCTCCACAATGAATTATGGGTCGGCCTGTTAGAGAGATGAAGTGCTGCTGCTGTTAGCTGGTCCCGTGAGGTTTTATCTTATCTCTCCCTGTTTACGTCCTGCTTTCTTTAGGCAGGAATAAACCTCACCGATGCTAACCCCTGCAATTCATCTGAATGAATTTCACAAAATCAACTGTGAAAATGAGTCATTTGCCAAGTGTTTTAGCATTGATATTGTTGTTGTAACAGCGTGTGCAGATGTGCAGCTTGAGCAGGTGCTGAGGGCTTGTCATGGCATCTTCCTTATCATTCCTATCTGCTCTCTGCTGGGTCGATCTTGCTTATTCAAATTAGCAACTGCCACTTAAATGTTAAACTTGATAGGTTTTATAGTTCTATGCATGTTTTATGGTAGGCCTATGTATGACACACACACACACACACACACACACACACACACACACACACACACACACACACACACACACACACACACACACACACACACACACACACACACACACACACACACACACACAGACAGACACACACACACACAGACAGACACACACACACACACACACACACCCATATGTACAGTATGTACAGTACAGTAAACATGCATAGTATATGAAGACCTCTGATGCAAAAGCCTCTAAGCCACCTCTGTCAAAAATGAGATAATAATACTGAGTGAATGCTCTCCGCACATAGTATACGTTCATCTTTCACTTCTAACTCACTAAATCCCAGCCTCAACCCATGCATTCAGAAATGCTGGTACTGGGTAGAAACCTATGAGTCTGATAAAAATGTTAATATTAAACAAAAACTTTAGACCGACTAAGACTTTTGCATCGGAAGTCTTCATATATATATATATATATATATATATATATATATATATATATATATATATATATATATATATATATATATATATATATATATATACATATATATATACAGTGCTATGCATAAGTTTAGACACCCATGCTAAAGTTGACTAAAAAGAGGAATAAAAAATCATCTTTTGGAAATTGAACTTAATGCCTTAATTTAAAAAAATAGGAAAAATCCAACCTTTAACGACACCAATTTTCGTTGTGAATGAATAATGTATCGTAAATAAATAAATGTTCTTCCTTAAAATACAGGGTGCATAAGTTTGGACACCCCTATGTTAAATTCCCATAGAGGCAGGCAGATTTTTATTTTTAAAGGCCAGTTACTATATGGATCCAGGATACTCTACATCCTGATAAAGTTCCCTTGGCCTCTGGAATTAAAATAGCCGCACATCATCACATAACCTTCACCACACCTAGAGATTGGCATGGTTTTATTTCAGTTAGCCTAACAGCTGGTTTGATTTGCATTGAGAGATGATCTTATGGAAAGTACTCCATGCCAATCTCTAGGTATGGTGAAGTGTGTGTGATGATGTGGGGATATTTTGATTCCAGAGGCCAAGGGAACTTTATCAGGATGCAGAGTATCCTGGATCCATATAGTAACTGGCCTTTAAAAATAAAAATCTGCCTGCCTCTATGGGAATTTAACATAGGGTTGTCCAAACTTATGCACCCTGTATTTTAAGGAAGAACATTTATTTATTTACGATACATTATTCATTCGCAAAGAAAATTGGTGTCGTTAAAGGTTGGATTTTTCCTATTTTTTTAAATTAAGGCATTAAGTTCAATTTCCAAAATATGATTTTTTATTCCTCTTTTTAGTCAACTTTAGCATGGGTGTCTAAACTTATGCATAGCACTGTATATATACATATATGTATATATATATATATATATATATATATATATATATATATATATATATATATATATATAGTGTTGTCAAATCAATTAATTGTGAATAATTGCATTAATATAAATTGCATTAATATAAATATGTGTTTATAAAATATGTGTGTATATATATCATTATAAAAATATATTATATATACATATATGTAAATATAATAATATATACACACATTATATAAACACAAACTTTTATTTAAAATGCAATTATTCACGATTAATTGATTTGACAACACTATATATATATATATATATATATATATACAGGGCCTAAAACAAACTTAAGAAAATGTTACGGCCATAAATATGTTTTACCATGGTTGCAGCCATGAAACGATTAATCCGTATTAAAGTTACAAAAATTATTCAGTCAAGAGCAATGAGTGAATATTCTTTGTCTTTTGTTGTTTGATTAACAGAAAGCAGCAGAAATATTAGGTTACTGTCACTTTAAGAGCTGCACAGATCCAATAAACTGATACACATGCATTTTCTTTCTCAACTGTTTTAAGTGCCACTTAAAGTCCCCCTGTGGTAAAAAAAGAGAAGCTTTTATGTCTATGTGGTGTTTTTAATGTGCTTTAAGACAAACCATGTGCAAATTATTAAGTCAACACCATTGCTGACTGTCTCAAAAACGCGGTTTGAAATCGCTGCTGTTTCTGACGTCACAAATCAATCAGATCAACGTGTGATCGTCAACCGGGCATTTTGACATTTTTGTTTGAATGTCAAACATGTTTTAATATGTCTGTTCAGGCGCATGAAGACGTGAAAGAAAGCTCAATTCAGTATCCGCATGCTATCTGGGACGCGTACTTCTGGGCGCAAGCTTCAGATGTCCCACACCGCGTGCGAGTAACGAACTGAGTTCCCTTTCGCTTTTTCTTAAACTTGAATATTTAAATTGGAAAGGCTTAATCTTTTGTGACAGTGCAGAACTGCCCTGTTTGTTCAAGTTCATGTTCTCACAATTATGCATTAGAGTTCATAAAAATGTCACCAGCCAACTGGCGAGTTACACAGTTTCATACACTCGCCAACACTGATTTTTACTCACATTTGGCGCTTACCGAGTGTTCATTTTAGGCCCTGCATATGCTATAAGTCACAAATCTGAAGGCTATCTCTAGCAGTGCTTTGTTTGCAACTTGCCTTGAGAAATATCATAAAACGTGTTAAATAGCATGGTCTCCTTGAACTCATTTTATAGAAGTGTGTGACCTATTTAAGCACATAATTCATGTTAATTTGATCTACGGTTAAGACTGTCAAGCAACTAAACTCTTTTAGAAACATTTTAGGGATATCAAGCTGTTGCTGCAATGCCTTCCTTCCAGTCACTTAGTTTGTTTTATGGACCATTTGTGATGTAACAAGTGCAATAATGTGCAATATGCTAATGACCTTTTGATGTCTTTGGTTTAGGAACAAAACTTTCCACAGGAAATCGCCCTTCGCTTGTTTCAATAATAATTGAGCAACTTTCAAAAAGGTTGTTGCATTTTGCAGCCAAACCGGGAAATGGCCTCCTCACTGAGTTTTTTCTTCTTCTTTTTTTTTAAACAACATCTCTATTGTTTTTAACGAAGCATACATATTCAATATTTAAATGTCAAACTATTATACGTCATCATCAACATGTGCTTAACTACCAGATGGCGCACCACGCCAAAATAGCGCAGCACCGCACAGCCTCCCATTGTTTCTCTTTTGTCCGCATACACTAATTAAAATCACCATAAAGCCTTTTAAATTACTTTATTCATCTGATTACCCGCGCATAGCATGCAGCCTTTATGTGGAGCGCCACGCCTGCTTTACATATCACTCAGGACAGCCAATCATCTGCCATCTGGCGTGAGACGTCACGGACAGGTGTGACCAATCAGAGGCGCCGTCTGACTGCCACCGCCAAGCTTGTGTGCGGAGTCCATCACTCAGGAAGTGCAGGACAGGAGCAGTCACTGGTTGCGCTTTCACTCTCATACATTAAACAAGTTGTTTGTTTTCCACTTTTGACAGACCATTTCAACACAATTCAGCCCGAACTCCAAGGTAAGGCGTGACTTTGGCGCATTTAGGATGAATTGAGAATATGTGAATGTACACAGTGAATTTTGAGAGTGTCATGATGTGGATAAATGTTTAATATTTTGACAGCAGCGTCGGCTGTTTATGTGTTCAGCTACAGGCGATCATTAAACGAGCTTAAAATTCACTTTCAGAAGTAGGTTTGAGCCATTAACAAATAATAAACATTACAGCGTTCATTTGTTTTAGTATTAGCTTGCAGCTAGCTGTATTTATTTATGCGAACAAGTGCAATTTCAACAAATTAACAGTGCCGGTATTTTCTGGCTAGCCCTATTTGTATGCTTTTAAATTGAACTTAAATGTAACTTAAATTTGAATAAGGCTGTTATATTCTCTTATAAAGTGCAGGGAGTGATAAGTGGACGTTGGAAGCGCGTGAGAGTTGAGCTGTCAGTCACAGGGAGCGGCTCGTACAGTAACGTTACATCCCCGGGTTGTTCTGCAGCTTTTGCACATTTCCGCTGCTCGGAGGAGGACTCGGGTCTGGCGAGCTCGGCGTCGCGTTTCGGTGAGAAGTTCCTCTTATTCCCACACATTTATAGTCTGACATCTTCTCATATTAAAGTTATAGGAATAGACAGGCGGTTTATTCTCGGGTTGACTCATGAAAACTGTGGCCTTGAGGCGATAATGTCACATTCAACTTCTGTGCAGATTTTACCTCAGCTCGCGCGCACAGTATTGTATATTCCTGTCAGTTTCACGAGTTTAACGCGTTTATGTATAAAACTATCATAAAGAACAAGAGTGTTGTCAGAATCCTGTAAATAACCCCAAAAAAGTGGAACACAGACAGCTGTATTTTTTACTATGGTACAGTCATGGTGTCAGCTGTGGATACTGTGAGCCTTTGGGACACACCATGGTACTGAGTAATTGCCATTATCATGTACATTACAATTCTACCGTGGTCAATATACTATATTGTTACAATTGTACCATGTCCTAAAATCATTGTAATTGATATGGTAAACAAAATACATATCAATGTTATATGATGATCTGTCCAAAACATAGTGCCATGGTACTTTTGTATTTATTTATTATTTATTTCACGTCTTTTCTTTTTATAATATTGCAATTTTTGAGGAATATTTGGCAATATGTTTCTCTTGAAGTATTATACATTTATTTTTGTGTGTGGGTTCTTTCCCCGTTGAATGTCTAGCTGTGCTTTTCACGGTTTTGTGGAGAAACACCTGCGCCTTGTTATTAAGGTTTGTTCACTTGTGAAGTAAACGTTCAAGAAAATAGAGAGAGAGAGGAAAAATATAAAGAGGTTGCGCTTTGTCTTTTCTTCTGTGATCCATATCCAAGTAAAACTTGAACAAGAAACAAATGTAAGGCGGGACTTGATTTTGTCAATCAGGAATTGATTGGATGGTTGTGGTCTGCTATTGGTGGATCTCATGTGAGTGACAGGTTGCTCCGCCCCCGCGCCAGTAAACGCATCATCAGAGAAGAGATGTTGTTGCTAGTTATTTTGATTAAAGATTATGAGGCACATTAATTAAAAAAATAATGTGCACAGATACATAATTTTTACTACGATTTTCCAGAACAATTCCAAGAAGTGTGAACGTAGTTTTAGACCGAGATGTATTTCAGAGTGAGTTTAGTGTGGTAATTGGAAAAGAAAGCTGTGGAGTGTGAGGTCATGGGGTTTTTGTTGGCTTAGTGTCCCGAGATTGCAGGCCAGGCTGTGTCAGATTGGAGGCAGACATCTGTTGGTCCCGCACAAACGGTCTGGATATTTAATCCTTCCAGTGGAGAGGAGGAGGAGGGAAATGAGACCCCGGCCCAGAGCTCACAGCTTTTGTGACAGGTGTCCCCCTGCTATTCAGCACCTCAAGCAACTTTTCCCGTGTGTGTGTGTGTGTGTGTGGGTGCGCGTGCGTATTTTGGTGGCTCTTTTGAGGCTTTATTTTGCTGCCTTTGCTGGTGTATTAGAGAAGAAGCTCGGCGTCAGCTAGTTTAGCAGCCACGCTTATTGAATGTAAAGTTCAGATGTATTGATCTGTTGACCTAACGCTGCATTGTTGTGACGCAGCTGTCACGTGAGAGGCCGCTGTCTGTCTTTGTGTGTTTGTATTTGCACACACACAAAAGAGAGCGAAACGACAGAGAAAACACACACACACACACACCACGGATCCTTTTTGGCGCCATTTCCCAGCTGTCTTGCTCAGTGTCACTGTAACATGCCCCACGGGACACGCTCGCGTACAGTTAGCGCTCCGCCGCCTGCGAGTGTGAACAGAGCGTAGGTGTGTGTGTGTGTGTGTGTGTGTGTTTGTGCGTCTTGCAGTGTATGTTAGCCTAGTCCTCCTGGGAGACTAAACTTAACCTTCTCCATTCATGTCGCAACACTGCACTTTCCATTCTAGGCGGCGGGAGATCTAGCATCGGGTTTCTGTATTGCTCAAAGTATGTGTTTAATCACAGCAAGTTATTTACACTTTGAATTTAGCGACTTATTCATATCAGAATTTACCCTTTCAAAAACCTGTCCTGTTGACCCCCCACTGCACACTTTGTGTGTTTCCCTCATCTAGCACACCAGACTCAACTCACCGGCTCATTACTAGAGACCGCAAGCAGAAATGGGCTCACTATTCCCACGTCAGTCCACTAATACTGTTCACTTGAAGGAGCGAATGAAAACGAGTGAGCGAATTCGGACAGCCATTGAGCGTACATCGGTTGTACACTGGTTTCGGACGCCACTACAAATGGCTCTCAAATAATGAAGTAACGCCCTATTTGAGGGTATTGGAGACGATTTCAGATTCAGTCACGGTCTTGTTTTGGAGATACGAGGGTCCGTGGCTCTACCGTTAGAGAACTTGGGTCACGTGTGCCTTGATGACCAATCACATCACAGCCTTGGCGTCACTGAATTTAATTCAGAGTTGAGCGACAGTCCATCACTGTTGGTGGATTACATTGAAATGAATCTCTCCTCCATTGACAACCATAAGAAAACTTTCTTTTTGGTGCATTTTTGGTTTGCCTTCAAGGGGCTTTGCTGCAAGATTTGAATTGGATGTGTCCGACGAGGGTCGTCCGGGACAGGTTTGAGTTGTCCAACACAACATTCAAAGCCCCCCATCCTAACATAAGCTGAGATATCAAAGCTGTTTGTTTTCAAACTTTTTTTATTAACAAAAAACAAAACAAGATATTGATAAATAAATTATGTAAATGAAGTAATCACAATTCATTTTGTGATTCCTGAAGTTTCAAGAGCTGGATGTTCATCAATAGAAACAATACATTGAGAGGGGGAAATGTTTTTAGCATTTTATTTGAGATTATAGTATATATTAATAGTAATGTATCAATTAAAATGCTTTTGAAGTCGTCGTGCAGCTACCTTGGAGGTTTGTGCAGACCTGGTCGAGATCCACTAGAATAAGGGCTGATTATTCATCTCATCAGATTGTCATTTCACATCAGCATGTTGTGTAGAGCATCGAAGGACAATTGACAAAGATATAAAAACACCATAAAGTCTGTAAGACTGAGACATATTCTTCACTAACTTATATTCGAATTCTTCTGAAGCAGTACTATAGCCGTGTCGTGTGTGAGGAACAGACTGAAACTTAAGTTGCTATTCGTCCAATGGCTTCAGAGGTCTTTTATAGCGTGACAGCTTGTGGTACATTTGTGATTTTGTCATGTGGAAGTGAGCAGTATGAACATCACTCTGGTGTGTTTTATCCAAGAGAAGGAAATGTGGATGTGTTGGGGAAATGACGGCATTCTCATGTGACGCAACATTTTTAATTGATTTAATTACCGATGAAAATGAGCACTTTTGAGCTTACTCGGGTACATTTAGGCCTACATTGTTTTAATGTTCATTAATGTACGCTGTCCCCTTTCAAATAAAGAAAAATCAAATCAAATTACGCAAGAAGTCAATATGTTTCTGGCAGAATGTTACAAGTTAAATGTTTAGTTCGGTCAAGCAAGTACGGTTGAGCACTTTATATGTTTGCTGATCAATATTTATGATTTAAAGCCTAAATTAAATCTATTCATCATCATGTCTCTAGTCAAGACTAAGATTTAACCCCTCGATTTATTTTAAAGATCTCTTTATGAATATTTTTAAGGAGTTTTTTGGGTGAATTGACTTTCAGTGGAGGGACTGAAATCTCTCAGGCTTCATTAAAAAACATCTTCGCTGATGTTCTGAAGATGAACGAAAGACTGATGGGTTTGGAGCGACGTGAGAGTGAGTAAATGATGACAGAATAATTGTAATGTTTGTGTGAACCGTCCCTTTAAGAGAACACCGGCTGTGTTTGTGTGAGGGATAGACTAATGAGAGCTTCCTGTACTTCCTGTTGGAGGAATCTTGGCCATCTCAAATATGTAATGTTGGATTTTAAAAGAAGCCAGACAGATATACTGTATTTGAACAAGGCAGATGTTAAAAATCCTGTCGACTCGTTCAGTTTTATTTTGACCTCATTCTCGTGTTACGCTGCACTTTGAGCTTCTGCTTATGTCCCCTGATCAGTGTTTCTATGTGAATAATAGGGGTGGGAATGGGCAAAAATGGGACTATTCAATAGTATTGCGATATTTGAGCCACGATTCAATTGCGATTCTTAACATATTGCGTAGATATAGATTGTGTATATCTGTAGATATATTGCGATTCATGTCCCCCATATTATTCAAAGGCATTACAAAAAATGAGGAAAATAAGACAGCACAACTCACTTTAAATGTCACATTTAATTCTGTGGACGTTATCTTAACTGAAGTGCAAAAACTTAGGAGGGTAGTGTGAAAACTTTGTCCTTTCAGGACACAGGACCTTATTACAGGACAGGACGTAATTATTCTCTGAATAGGAGACCTCTCACTTGAATGGTGAGCGCCCAGCACATAGCTTAACATTATTTAAATACAATAGAGTAACAAAAACCTGAGAATAATCATATAAATAAGACTAACTTATGTAGAGCTTCAATCAAATTGAGAAAATAAACACAAATGTGTACAGCTAGAGTCCAGCCCTGTTGCAAGGTCACCAACCAAAATGAATTTGGGAATAATGGCATTTTTGTTCATAAAAAAAGAGTTGGTCCGAAATTTACCCACACTTTCGATTTGAAAGAAGGAGTGTCGTGTACAACCGGTTGTGATGGTGAAGCCATTTTCATTTGAATTTGCTGTTGAATGCACGACAACAAGCGCCGGCTTGTGGATGTAATACGCAAACTTAAATTATAAGAGTAAACTTTGAGAAAACCAATTGAGAAAACCCGAAAGTAAAACAGATAATTTTATAAATAAATATTGCAATACTTTGCACTACTATCGATATAATTTGCCTTTGGCTAAGCCACGCCCTAGAATGCAGATTGACCAATCACAGCGCAGCCAAGAACGAGCTCCACAGAGGTACGACACTTTTTCACGGCGCTCCATTGACTTTAACACAGGCGTCTCATATTTTTGGTCTCGGCAGGCTATTACCGTCGTAGTTTTATCAAAAATATGGTTAAACGTTGTGCCTGGGGCGTTTGTAACACAGATACACGTTTCCCAGAGAGGTTGGAGGGGGGTGTCTGTTTTTTTCCCTTCCCAAAACTGAAGTCAAATACTGACAAGTGTCGTTTTGGGATTAAACTGTGTGGACGTCCTCACAGTCAGCGAAACCCCTCAAGATCAACAAGCTCACTTTTGTGTGCTCTATTTTTGCTGTTAACCTTACTGTGAAGTTATTCTAGTTCGACAGTTTTATGCTGTTTAGCTCATGATTTCGGTTCTCTACCCTAATTGTTGATACGCTAGCACACGCTGCTAATAAATACAACTTTATACTCGCGTAGTCCGTTTGCTTTGTAATAACGATTATAGAAGTGAATAGAGACCTACCCAGCTTTGCATGAACAGTGTTGCTCCTGATATTGTTAGTACCAGCCTCCGTCTCCATTAGGATATGCGGTGGTTCATTTTTTAACTGTGACCATTATGCTTTTGCCTCTATTTGGCTTGTTGTTGCTTGCGTTTCACCGTATGTCTTGAATAAAGCCTTCAAACGCATATTGCATCCCCTTTTGCCTACTTCTATCGGACACTTTATTTGCTGCTTTATAAAAGTTTGATAAAATTTCAGCAGGAAGAGCCGTCACAGCATAAGCCATGTTGATACCAAACCAGAGCCCAGACGAAGTTGTCGGAGGTAGCAACAGTAACTAAGGGGGGCGGGGCTTAGCCAAAGGTGAATTGCGTGTGCAAACAGAATCAATTTCTTCCCCCACCACTAGTGAATAAAAGCCTGAATTCAATCGGTCTAGCATATAGCATAAAGCAATCATTTTCCACTAAACTGCTTAATTCATATGGATTAGTTTTATGATCTCTTTTTATTAACTTTTTAAAGCGTCAAAGTGGTAGTTGGCTGGACTGTCAATGGAGGGACAGAAGTTGCTCAGATTAAAAAAGATCTTCATTTGTGTTTTCCCGAAGATGAACGGAAGTTTTACAGGTTTGGAAAGACATGAATGAGAGTAAATGATGAGAGAATTAAAATTTTTAGGTGAACTAGCCTATCCCTTTAAACTGTATGAAACTCTGCCATTACCGTAGGCCTGAAAGACAAAAACTGACACTAGAAGACGACAGTTTACAGTAGTGCTGCTATCATGGCACCAGCTCTGAGAAAGCAACACGTACTTGAACTGTGTTCTTGCAGAATTGGTAAAACGGCAGCAGTGTGAAATTGAGCTAGTCGGAGAACGGCCGCAGTTCTTCTTTCATCTTCGAGAACAGAGAAGGCAAGTGACCAGGTGTCGCGGAGGCTGACCTGTGCAACTTCAACTCCGCATTGAATACAACTGTTTCTTGAACATGTCTGTGTAGACTTCCTCTTTCCAGTGACCTTATAATGACAACATGAGCCGGGCTGTTTGTATTTTAGACACGCACACACGGATACGCTCCCTCAGAAGACCAAATGTCACCCTCCTCCTCCTCTCGTCCTCTGTGTAGCCCACGCTAATCAGTTTGGCTATAGTCGCGGAGGTCTCCTGTAGAGTGTGGCTCCTTATAGCTTTGACAGAAGGAGTGATGGGGGGGGATGTTGCTCCAAAGGCTCTTAAAGCCTCAGATCTGCAGTGTCAAACTTATTTTATGCTTCGGACGTTAATATCATCTTGCTTAGCTGCTGTGCACCTCTCAGTCCCTGTCCCACAAGTAATGGTAGATGACCTCGCTGTTGCCATGGAGATGGACTGAGCCGCACAAGTGACAGATGGAGGGGGTTACAGAGAGACGAGGGAGTGGGCTGTCTTCGAGGACAGCAAACCCCCACCATCCCATTGGAAAGTCCTGCGAAGTGGATCCCTGTAACATGCAGCTCGGGCTGATGGATTACAGCTCACCGGCGGCTTCTACTAGCCAGCGGATCTCATAACTCAATTCCCTTGAACAATAAACTACTAATTAATCTAATTAAAGTACTTTTAATACCATCAGCACAACATATTGTGACTTGCACTTTCCCAGTGCTAAAAGAGTAAGGCCTGAGTTGCACTGTTGAGTCCAGCCTTGAGCAGAACTGCAGGGTCTGAGCGGGCATTTGAAGTTCGAAGCCCAAACCCGCCCTGTAAAAGATATGACACAATTTAATTCAATTTTAACACCAAACCCCTTGTTGTTTTCAACCAGATCTCATGAGTTTGTCACGTTCACAATAAAACATAAAATGTTTATATTAAGAATCAGGGCTCCAGACTAACTTTTTTCACCTCCGTCCTGGAACCGTCCTGAAAAACTTTTTGAACCTTCCTAAAGTGAATGTCAACAGTCCCAAAATAAACATGTTGTTTCTGTACTTTATTATTATCTTAGTTGTTAGTCACACACCACTTGGTCACTGCTTTCCCAGAGTCATAGGTTGTGCAGGACCGCATAGGTTTATTACCCACTGTCACTTTAAGACATCGGATCATGTCCAATGACATGCGGATCCATTTGCACGAATGCACATCCGATACACTCAAAACTGTTTAAGACATAACCAACATACGGTAGTTTACGTGAATACTCTCCAAAATGGACATTTTGACATAATGTTGTGTGTATTTGTCCATTCAGACATGAAAGAGAGCTCAATTCAGTACTCTCGCGCTGTGTCTATGTGCATGGCTGCACGCTTCGGGTCGGGTGTGTGCGCACAGAAAACCGGACCGAATAGAGCTCTTTTTTTTGCGTCGTCACTCTTATTCAGATCTATATGTCTGCTCTACTCATTCTCCCAGACGTTTACATTTTTTTTACGTTTTATGAGGGATGCAGCGCGAAAGATGTACCGCGAAACAAGTCTCCGGGTGAGTAGCCGGCCAGTGATAGTAACTATAGTAACAGCATGAGAAGACGCGCTCTGTTGTAGTCAGCGCTTGGTCGGTTAATTTTGTAAGTTAAGCAAGTTAAAATTTCTAAGTAAGTTACCCTAATAGGCTAGTAATAAATTAACACGCATACAAAAATATCTTTCGTCCTGTAGGCGTCCTGGAGAATATTTATGAATATTTCGTCCTAAACACATTTTCTATCGTCCCCAGGACGATAGGACGCCGTTAGTCTCGAGCCCTGTTAAGAATGCACCAATGTATCGGCCAGTAATCGCTATCGGCCGATAAAACAGAGACTGTACACAGACGGTTCACCACTATTAGGCTACTTATGAAGCGGAGCAAACTGCAATGCGCAATATGGAGGAATACGTCCCGCCTTCTAAATTAAAAGAGCCAATCGCTGATTGGTAAAGTCATTACATCACTGCAGCTGCCATCAGAAGCTCCGGTTCCCATAGAAACCTGAGATTGGCGCTTAGGACTGCACATGCGCATTGACTCCACTAGCCTGAAAAATAGTTTTTTTTTAATGCTATTTTAACATATGAAAACAAATGTTTTGGGACAGTTCATGTCAGATTTTGTTGTTAATTTTAAATATGTTATGTGAGTTCGGCAAGCAGTTTTTGAGATTTCAGGATTCCCCCATTCAAGTAGATTGGACTTGGTCTTGGATGCCGGAAATAGCTGCCCGGAGGCGTTGCAAATATGTTCTCCGAGTGAACAGAGTCTATAATTGGATTGTTATTGCAGTGATTATTATGTTTTCTTGGCAACAGTTCTTCTAACTTTAATAGATGGAGTGTGTAGCTTTTTATTTCTTAAATTGGCATGTAGGAAGACACATCATGGCCATATTCCAGGATGACAATGCCGAGATACATCAGGCTCAAACTGTGAATGAATGGTTGGGACGGAGCATGAAGAATAATTTTCACACATGAATCGGCTCCTCTGAGTCTAAATTCATTGAAAGTCTTCGGGATGTGCTTTAGGAGACTTTGCAGACTGCTGGACTCTTGCATTGACAAAACAAGATCTCGACCAAACATTGATGCACCTCTTGATGCACATAACATCACATTTATTCCCATCAAGAGGTGCGTCAATGTTTGATCTGTTGATACTTTTAACCTTTAATATTATTGTAATGTACCAAATGAGAGGGTTTCCTGTATAGTGTACAGCATTAGTTGGGAGAGATATTTTTCTTATGAAATTTACTATCGGTGCATCTCTAGTTTATAATTATAATTTATTTAAATTTTAAGATCGATCCCAAAATCGAGTTATTTCGTCTGACCATTATAATCAAACCATATATAAATTGGTATTAAATTATTATAAAAATATATATTTTTTATTTTCTGTCTGAGCAAGTTAACTAGATTAGGCCTAATTGCAAGCTTTTAAAAATGAGTAAGTTTTGTTAAAATTGTGAGTTTTATCAAATAATTAGAAATTAAATTATTATTTCCTCTCCAAACAAGTGTAGTGAATTAGGACAAATGTAGAATCTACACGTTAAAGTAGCAAGAAACTTAACATTTTTTAATATTTCACATTTGTTATTATTACCGTACTTTACAAACCCAAACCCTCATTTGTCTGGCACCGCTGGGCTCTGGGGAGCAGACGGGACACCCATAAATACCCTGGTTTTGGATGAAACCTAAAGTACAGCACAACTGTTTGTTTGTTTTACTTAATATAAACCTCATAATTTTGAATCGATGACCCCCATCCCCCTAAACGACCCTAAAATGATCAAGGCCGGCCTGTTTCTTCAGCCCCCCATTACCGTGTCCGGCTCAGACGGCGGTAGAATCGCCTCTTCCAGGTCAGTGCTCTTCAGTCTATCGATGATGGAGATTGAGGGAAGAGAGAGAGAACAGTGATGAGCAGAAAAAGGGGGAAGAAAAGATGGGGGGGAGAAAGAGAGGTCAGGCTGACAGACGAAGATCTTGGGGATTTATGGCAGGCCAACTGAAGGACGGAAGAGAATGACAATAGAGAGGAGTAGGGGAGGGTCACAAGGACACTGTGTCTTAAGACCACATACAAGGATAAAAGCGCACGTGTAATGGGAAGAGAACTAGAAGGTGAGCCATAATAATAACCATGATATAGTGCCTATAAAATGCCTCCATGGTGTTGCTATGTGGTCTGAGATTGGTCTGATTAATTAGCCTGGTCAAGGTTTATTAGTAAGTAAAATGACCCTGACAGTGACCGTAAGCGAGTTCATCTGTGGTTTGTGTGCATTATCCACGTGGGTTTTGCATCCCACCAGTGTGAGCTCTGAGCGGCTCGCCACTGAAGAGCAACGACGCATGTTTACGTTTAAAACGCCGCCTCATCTGTTTAGTGTTGTTGTGCTTGCAATGCATCACGCTGCCCTGCACACAACCGTTTTGTTGCTGCGCGTTCAAGCCTGTGAAAACCACAGCATGACTCTGCTAAAATCAGCACACCGGTGCAAGAAGCTCCATTACATAAGTTCATCTGCACTTCTGGTTAGTTAATACCCGGTTCATCAAGTATTACAACATCAAAGCTTGTAAAAGATCAATATCAACTCATTATAATGCGATTTTCTAATCTGGGTTTGAGGGGCTTGTGGTGCTTTGAAAACTTTTACATTTTCTAAAGAAATTGTGGGTGACACTGGTGGTTGTCGGGGCTGTGCAGTTGCTAAGATGTTCTATGTAGTTTTTAAGGAATTGGTATATGGGTGACAGGATGTTTTTGTTCGTCTCCTTAATATAGTCTGTGCCCAAAGAAAAACCCTATGTTAAGACAACCCATAGTTATTATTGTTAAAGGGATAGTTCACTTAAAAATGAAAATTCTGTCATCATTTACTCTCCCTCGAGTTGTTTCAAACCTGTGTGAGTTTCTCTCTTCTGCTGAACACTAAACAAGATATTTTGAAGAATGTCGGAAACCAAACAGTTGATGGACCCACAATCCGATGGTTATTAATTAACCGAGTTGTATAAAGTCTGTTGAGTAATCCGACATTGTTTAAACAAATTTCAAACTAAATAAAATCTGTACAAAATACAGCAGGGCTCGAGAATAAGGGACAGTTGACGGACCTGTCACTGTCCCGATCAGGCCAGTGCTGCATCTTCCCAAAATTTGATCCTTTGCATGTGTTTTTAAGCCTTGTCAATTAAAATATTCATACCATACCATACCAACTTTATTTGTTTAGCACTTTTCAACAACCAAAGTTGACCAAAGTGCTGTACAGAAAAAATAAACAAACATATGTACAATTTATAACCACACAATAAAAACATTCAAAATAACAAATTAAATAAAGTAAATAAAGTCGACATCCTACTAGGTGTCAAAAGTCAAAGAGAAAAGATGGGTTTTAAGAAGGGTTTTAAAAACAGACAAAGAAGAGGCCTGCTTAACATGCAAAGGCAGATCAGTCCATAGTTTAGGGGCAGACACAGCAAAGGCCCGGCCCCCTCTGAACTTACGCTTAGTGTTAGGCACAGTCAGGAGACCTGAGAGCGCGGACGGGTTTATAAAAGTGTAGAAGCTCAGAGAGGTATGGCGGGGCAAGACCATTTAGTGATTTAAAAGCAAATAACACAATTTTAAAATGGATCCTAATTGAAATGTGCTCATGTTTACGTGTGCCCGTATTCAAGCACAAGAAGACGCGAAAGAGAACTGAGTTCCTCTCGCTGTGTGTGAAGTTTTGTGTGCGCATGCAAGCGTGCCTAGAAAGCTGCGTTTAGACAGCGCGCAGATATTTATTTTTGAGGTCTTTCTTCTAATTCACACACTATTCAATCAAATGGCCCTTCTCTGCGAGCATCCTTGTAACCATAGTCGGTTGTGTCTTTAATGAACGTAAATGGTTTAGAGAAATAAAACACTTGTGTACCAGTATATTGGATCCGTGCAGCTCTTAAAGTGACAGCAGCCCAATGCCTCGTTTCCACTGGGCAGTACAGAAGTTGTGAATGGTACCCTAATGTATGTATGATGCAGGAATAAACATGCATATGTGTTTTTGAACTTTGCTCATTTAAAACTTATGACACTAATCTATTTTAATGACAAAATTACAAATAAGAGAGCGAGTGACCAATATTGGTATCAGAATCAATTTGTTAAAATCGGTATCGGCCCGAAAATATCCGTGCGTCCATAATTATCACTAAAGACTTTCTTACTGTAAGGGGTTTTGTATGTCTTTAGATATGACTCTGGTCCCTTCTTCACTGTGGTTTTTGGGATGTTAAGTTTAATACCTTGGGTTAGGAATTTGAACAATCCCCCAACTTTATGCGTATTTTAAATGGCAAGCACCCTTTTGTCGTGATTGAGAACAATCACATAAGAGGTCAATAAAGCCCATTGTATAATGTCCTCAACAAAGTTGCCTATGATCTCAAGAGGCTTTTTTAAAGGACTGTCCTGCAAACAGGTAACAAAGCATGACAACGTACTTGATTTACAGTGCATTTAAATGAAATCTTTTGTCATCATGTGATCGCTGTGCTGTCCCGCTCCATTCTTGTCTACTCTTACTCAGCAACAAGTTGTCTCTTTAGTGTCATGTCACCAGTGCAGTGCGTCAAGCCACGGTGACCCGAGTTCCCTTACATTTACTGGGTGGCCTCTCCCTCACCCAGGAAAAGAGAAACCGAGATTGGGGGGAGGGCAAGTGACATAGAAAAGGAGAGAGAGAATAGAAGGAGAGACCTCCAGCCACTTTGAAGCTCCTCTCTGGTTCCTGTGTCGGGCTTCTCCCCACTGGGACAAAAGGCCTTTATGTGTGGCTCAGGCGGGGGGTATTGTGGGACTGGGGCGGTGGGCGGCAGGGCTAGATCCCCCCGTCTATTGATTTTCTCAGTATATTCTGCCTCACCCCCTCCACCCCAGCCAGGCTTACCAGCTGTCTGCTCTACACCTCTCCCAGCCTCCTCCGAAAGCCCCGGCCACAAAGACACACACAGATCATATGGGCACCGGCATTAGCATACTTATTGGACCCGAGGCTTAAAGGAACTACATGGAGACACGCTCAAGAAAATATTGATTTGCACAAGTATAGACGGAGCCATGCTTGTTTTGAGCGCACATGTAGCATGACGGGAACATCAGTGCCGTCTAAGTGGGTGACCTTCAATTTGTGGTGTGACCTTTACACACTTGCATATGTCGGGTTACTTCCATCAGTATGTTAAAGGATAATTCCTGTATTTAACACCTTGAGTCTATATTGTAGTTTGTTTTGGATGAACAAGAGTGGTGGACAACATTTTTTTGACAATGGTTCCTCTCTCGAGTTTTTGACTATAATAGAATTGGCCATGGACCCATTTAACATTGGAGTCAATGGGCATGTCCGAAAATGTCATTAAAACAACCTTTAACATTAGTTTTCAAAACTGTGCAACTCACCGAGTGATTAGTGATGTTAGTTGATGTTCCAGAAACAAAAAGTGTTGCGAAATACAGTTTCTGTCGTGTTTTATTCGTCATTTTGTAAAATCCCATTGAATTCTGTCGAAGGACTGAGTGCTCGTTAATATAAATGCGCTACCGGAAACGGAAAGGGGGCTGTTTACATTTGGTCGATGTAGTCTTTTTGCTCGCTTCCGTTTCTCATAAGGCTAGCGAGCAGAGCAACTGTGCTCCGGGAGAGTAAGCGAAATAAACAACTATTTTTTTAGGAACTTTACCGCAGTTTTTGACCGCACAAATTCTAACCATATTGAAAGACGTGACCACTGACCAGTGCAATATGAAGTTGAACTCGACTGTGACCGTGAGTGTCCCGCGAGACATAAACATCAGTTATCGCCATCAAGTGGTCGGGAGTGTGCTAACGCTTCAGATTCAAACATTGAACGGAAGTTACACGGTTGTGAAGTGTCTGAAAAAATAGTTCCACTATAGCAAAATAAACGGATTGGAATCATATATTGCGACGATATATTGTTTATAATCATCAACGAACACCATTAACCACTCGGTGAGTTTAACAGTTTTGTAAACGAACATTATTGGCTGTTTTAATGACATTTTCGGACATGGCCATTGACTCCAATGTTAAATGGGTCCATGGCCAATTCTATAATAGTCAAAAACTCGAGAGAGGAACCATTGTCAAAAAAATGTTATCCACCACTCTTGTTCATCCAAAATAAACTACAATATAGACTCAAGGTGTAAATACGGAATTATCCTTTAACGCAAACATTGGACGCAATTGTGCAAGTCATACATATTTTGCAATCTCTATATAGGGTCAAAATCGGGGAATATTGTTGAAGAGGTTTACTTTGGCAAATGCATTGGTTTCATTTACGGACACATTCAGTCTGAAGTGTATAAAGTTCCTTGTGGTGTGTGTAAAAGTTTGAATGCTTCCGGTTGCCTCAATGAGAGCAAAGGCATTATTATATTATATTACCTGTCTTCTATGGCAAGACCAAGAAGTAGTTTGAATCTTCCTGAGCTTGTTCAAAGTACGTTAATCTATCGATAACCAACTGCCCGTGTAATAACACATCTGGTTTAATGGCAAAGAGATTGGATCCCCTCGAGGACTGACGACCGCTATAGTAATCCAGAAATCATGTACTAAAGAAGGACTGCATACTTGCATTCATCTCTGCCAGGGATGTGACTGTGAGGAAATTTCCCCTCCGGTTAATAGACATGTGACAACACCAGTAATACAGGTACCACTGGTATCACCCTCTTTTTCCAGCTCACTTTCAAATGGCTTACGGTGCGAGTGCACTGGCGCAGAGCAGAGCGAGCTTTTCAATC
Organism: Phoxinus phoxinus; assembly: GCF_949152265.1. NCBI lineage: Eukaryota > Metazoa > Chordata > Actinopteri > Cypriniformes > Leuciscidae > Phoxinus > Phoxinus phoxinus. The sequence continues at coordinate 16,063,473 of NC_136879.1, forward strand.
TATTCCTATGGATCCTTAACAATTCAATTAAACCATTTCAAAGGAATCCAGAAACATGGCAACGGATTTTCAAGAGGCATGTCTCGTCTTATCTGTAAATAGGGAAAGATAGCTCTGGCGACTTTGACGTGTGTCCGGTGTGGTAGTGGCACAGGTTACTTGTCACAACAACATGGTCAAGCTAATGTTTTAAACTATCGCTGAACAGAGGAGAACCAACAGAGCTTGTAATAAAACAAGAATCAACATAAGCTTGGCTTTTCGGAGATGGAGAGAACTGAGGGATTTGAAATGTTGTAAAAGCGACGTGGAGGTGTATTTTATTGAACAGATACATCTCCATATGCTGCTCTCTAACGGAGTTCATTGTAAAGCATTAGGCTATATATTGTGAAGTGTGATATTTTATTTGTGGTTGTTGTATCGCTGTGCTGGAATTTATTTTCAAGGAAGTACCGTGTCTATGAATGGGTAAAGCTACAGTAACGTCTTCAGCTAGTCAGCCTGAGATCCTGTCCATCTGAACTGGTTATATCTCTTAAGCCTAGCAGTGAGTGTTTGATGGGCTGTAGGATAATCACATTCATCTGAACACGCAGAGCTGAAGAACAACCAAAATAAAGTTCATCCACAAAAATTCATGCAGTTTTTGTTTTAGAAAAAAAAAGTGTAATAGTTACATAGTGTACCTTTAATTAGGTGGCAAGCTATCTTTATGTTTAGTGAAAAGTGCATATTTAGTGGAAAGAGGTGCCTCGGTTTAGTCTGTCCCTGTGATTATTGTTCTGCAGATAGATGGATGGATAGATGAGTAGAAGAATAGAAAGGGAATGACCCCCCCCCCCCCCCCCCCCCCCCCCCCTCCAACACACACACACACACACTTTCCGGTGGGGGAGAAAGTTTGAAGGTTACGTGCTGTGGGGGTCCTGATAGGATCCTCCTCCACCCTTTCTGTCTCCTCCTCTCACTGTCCCTTTTGTCATCGGTGTTACCTCCATCATCATCATCATCATCCTCATCATCGAGATCATTGATGAGGACAGGCTGAGTGAGTGTGTGTGCATACCTGATGACTGTAATGTGTGTGTGTCTACAGGGGCTGTGCAGCTGCGAGCGTGAGGGGATCTGAACAGAAACAGCCCTGTCATCTTTACTATGATGGCCAGCACGGTGAGTTCTGACGTGTGTGTGTGAACACATCAGGTTATATAATGAACAGGACTTTCAAGTCCCTTGCGGTTTCAGTGTCAACATGTTAACCAACGTTGTTTCCACTGTTGTCAAAACAAAAAGCAGAAGAGATCTTTTAAAGGGGGACTTTTCAAAGGCTTTTGAGGTCATTGGTGTTGGGTTCTGCTCTTATGTTGCGGATGTAATACTAACACATATCATTTTGTGACTTCATTATGCTATGATGAGAGAAACTGCTTCTGTTAAACTAAATGTAATGACATAGATATGCATGATATCGTAACAGTTTATCAGGTCTAAATATTCCCGAAACTCACTGATAATGGATATTTTGAAGTGTATTAAACTATAATGCCCTGTATAACAATAGACTATGCCTGACATCTCTCATTTAGTTTAAATGTCCTTCTATGATGTCATGTTGATTAAATCACGGTGACATGCTCCACGACCTCCGACCCCTGTGAATAGATGTCTCTGTAAACTCGACCGACATCTGTTTACTCGTCCGTTTAAAGCCTTCAGTTCTATAGATTCTCACAGTCTTTCAGTGGCTAACACTGCTGGTTTAGTGCAGCTCTCCGGCCCAGCGTTTTAATGATGATTTAATAACCACGTGCACGGAGAGGAAATCGGTTCGCTAAAAGGACATTTTATATTTGAGTTTTAGCCAGTTTAAGCTTGTAGGTGTTGTTTCTCCCACAGACTGAGCCGCTCTGCTGCTGTGAGATATCGTGCTATCGCTCCAGAAACAGACCTCTGTCCCGCTGTAGTCTGCTGGCTTTTCCGTACTGTCATCTGATGCCTCACAGTTCACAGCTAGTCTGCATATTATAAAAGACATGAAAACATAGATGTATTTTATTCAAAACAATTACAAAATGGTTTGTTTTTTATTTATAATTCGGTCAGTTTGGTTGCCAGTTTGTAATATATATATATATATTTATATATTAAAGTAAAATGTATAACACCATATGGCTTATCGACTGTCAAATTGTGCCAACATACATTTATTTTCCGACAGCCTGTCAAAATAAAAGCTTGATTGTTTAACTTTTGAAAATGAATTGACCTTTGGAAGAATATGCACGGATGTATATGTAAATAGTAATAATAAAGAAAATACAAGGATCAAAGTATTGATTCAGTATCAGAAGAAACATATTTGTGAAATGACAATGTATGATTCAGAATTCACAAGTATCTCTTGTTTGTGCTTAAAATAAGTACTTTGATTGATATTTTGCTATCTTATGAAATTATTTAATATTTGAGCTAACTATCCATTTTTGGAGCCATTTTCCTTCCTTCTGTCCGTCCGTCCTTCCTTCCTTCCTTCCTTCCTTCCTTCCTTCCTTCCTTCCTTCCTTCCTTCCTTCCTTCCTTCCTTCCTTCCTTCCTTCCTTCCTTCCTTCCCTCCGTCCGTCCGTCCTTCCTTCCTTCCCTCCGTCCGTCCGTCCTTCATTCCTTCCCTCCTTCCCTCCTTCCTTCCTTCCTTCCTTCCTTCCTTCCTTCCTTCCTTCCTTCCTTCCTTCCTTCCTTCCTTCCTTCCTTCCTTCCTTCCTTCCTTCCTTCCTTCCTTCCTTCCTTCCTTCCTTCCTTCATTCATTCCTTCCCTCCTTCCTTCCTTCCTTCCTTCCTTCCTTCCTTCCTTCCTTCCTTCCTTCCTTCCTTCCTTCCTTCCTTCCCTCCGTCCGTCCTTCCTTTCTTCCTTCCTTCCTTCCTTCCTTCCAAACTTACTTTGCGCTTTTAAAAAAACAAGATGGACCTGGCCAAAAAAGGCAACAATAAATAACATCAACACAAACTTTACAAAAATGACAGTGTTTATTTGCACTGTTTATTGCAAACTAATATTTTTTTTTTCTTTTTAACTTTTCCTTAATTTCTTGTCCTTTTAGGTTGGCGCAGCAGCTCTGTGTGGAGATCTCAAGGCCTTTCTGAACCACAACCTGTCCAAAGGTATAAGTAACTCTGATACTCTCTTATATGATCACATTAATAAATGTATAAGTTCTTCAAGCACGGGTTCATTCAGAGTGCAATAAATCTTTCCCTTGCATTTTCATTCTTCAATTTGGCTGTAAAAGAATTTGCAGGCAATTACTAGCAGGCAGTAAACTTTTATGTACTACCGTTGTCTTGAAATGGTTGTGTTCAAAGTGAAAAGGAGGGGTTTGGGCACGCAACAATAAACGCTCAAAAAATAATTAGTAATAGTCTAATTGCACGCTTACTTAGATGTTAAAGGTTGTATCAGCGATTTCAGGCGCAAAAATAAATGATCACATTCATCTAATCTTTCATAACGATCCGCTAGCTGCCCGCCCCATAAGCAAGCTGTCAAAAAACCGCGTCTCTGTAGGCAGCCTAGGCTCTGAGATCGAGATACGATTGCTGAGATCTGCACACAAAAACAATTGCCTTTACCAACCACTCAAAACCAAAATAAATAGTGTTCAATCAATCACCGACATGGGCTGGCTGTTGTGAGGGCTGAGTGCACGAGCGCACGAGCGCAAAACCTCACAACACCCAGCCCCTGTCGGTGATTGGTTGAACACTATTTATTTTGGTTTTGAGTGTTTGTGAAACCGATTGTTTTTGTGTGCAGATCTCAGAGCCTAGGCTGCCTACAGAGACGCGGTTTTGACGGCTTGCTTATGGGGCGGGCAGCTAGCGGATCGTTAGGAAAGATTAGATGAATGTGATCATTTATTTTTGCGCCTGAAATCGCTGATGCAACCTTTAAGTGACTGGTTGAGACTTGTATGGTGTCGTAGGTTACATTGTCACGTGACAGAAAATTAACAGTGACTTCCTAAAATATTCGATGTTTGATATCTCTAGTTCCCATAATAAAGCATCTTTAAATACAATTTTCCTTAGTACTAACAACGTAAAAAATTTATTAACTTTAATATTCATTTAAACAATCCAAAATCAATTCCTAAAATCCTGAGATTCATCTTTTAACCTGTCCCTTTTCAATGAATGCATAGAAAAAGTGTCTCTCCGGCAGTTGTCACTCTGATAGAAAAAACTTGCTGCAAAAATTATCTGTCCAGTCTTGCCTACATTTTTTATGTTTGAGCTCCACTGACACAATCTTCACTCCTATTGGTTGTCGCTCCTGAAAGTCAGTCTTCATTTGCATAAAGTTAAACATTTCTCAACTTTGTCATTTATCATAATGGAAGACCCATTATGGCTAAAAATATTTGAAAACTGTCTTTTTGAAAAACACAACAGCATTATTCCCAAAAGAATAAATATTAAGGATGCATTACGTAGTTCTCTTGCTTGCATTAGCATCGTCGAGTTTGTGAATTTTAAAGGTGCAGGTGATCTGGAAAATGCTACCTTTAGCCTGCTAGCATTGAAAGCATTCAATCCCGCCATCCAAAGCCACAATTGCGCTTTGGATGACCCGAGTTCGAGTCCCGGCTTCTGGTGTTTTTCCGATCCCATCCCCCTCTCTCTCCCACTTCACTTCCTGCCCTCTCTCCAACTATACTATCTAAATAAAGGCAAAAACACCAGAAATAAACATTAAAGTGTTTCATTGTCTAATTTTCCTCCTCCATCTCTCTACTATAGTATCCACTATAACAGCAGCCGATGAGCGTGAGGATCCTCTCCGGCGTTTAGTGAAACATGGTGGCGCTCGTCATTTTACGTAGCATAGCGAAATACAATAAGGTGGCGACCTGCACCATACAGTACATAATAAAACATCGTTATAATATATGAAATGTCTTCATCTCTTCATCTCATGTAACTGATTTTTTATTTATTTTTTCAATTTACAACAAACTATTACCTTTTAATCAGAATCAATTCAAATCAGGAGTTTGTGAATAAGACTCGAATTAAAAAAAAAAAAAAGTGTTGCTACTTTGTGCTATTCTCAACTATGGTTTCAAAGGAACGGTCAGGATTAAATGCATGCTATGCTCCAATGATGGCATCTGAGATGTTTATTGAAACAAACAAGAAAACATTCACATTTATGTACCCACATTAGTCCTTTCTATGGCGTGAATGATTAACAATATTGCCTTAAGCAGCCCATTAATAAAACTGATGATGCTTAAACCGGCTACTGTTTTTGTTGGAGCGAGTGAAGACAACAACTTGTTTTTCTAGTCTTTTCAAGTCAGTATGTGATTGAATACTTTTTAATTGTCATTGGCACTCATCCAACTGTGAGTTTTCCATGCCGCTCGGGGGCCAAATAAAACTCCTGCACACATCCAGATGTGCTTTCCCCCGAGACCTGCAGTAATGCGAGCCCTGCACTGCCTACCAGCTCGGGCCGGTCCTACGCCGGGAGAACATGTGTTCAGGCCGCTCCATCGCGCAGCCACACATCCATTCAGGTCTCATGCTCTCTGGGGCTTCCCACTGCTCTCAGATCAGTTCAGGCCAGAGCAAGCGAGCGCCCATCGCCCGCGAGCCGCCGTGTGTGAGTGTGTGTGTGTACAGATGGAGGAAGTCCTGTGGCAGGCTCACACGCGCACGCTCTCATTGAGTGAGAGCGTTTCCCACTCGGCATGGGTGAAAGTCCAAGTGTGTGTGGATGGACTCCCTCTGCGCTCGCTCGGCAATGCCTGCCGAGCCTCTCAAGTTTCCACTCAATGGTAACAAAAGGGACACTGAGCGAGAGAGGGAGAGGAACACCAGGTCCCAGCCTGCCTTCGAAACATGCTCTCCACTCCTCTCCAGGTAAATCCTGCAGCCCCTACTTTTTCTTTTCTTCATTCTTTGTGCATTCAGGGATTGTGTCGCAGCAGCTGGGAAGGCTGCACGTGTGTTGGGACGGCACGCTGAGAGGAACACACACACACACACACACACACACACACACACACACACACACACACACACTCTCTGGGTCCCTGTGGAAGTTCCTCCACAGATCTGCGCTCAGTGGGAGGAGGGGAGAACCCAGTCTGTGTGTGGGACTAGAACTTGAGCTTTTATTAGGAAACGAATAGTTAAAGGTGAAGTATGGAAGTGCTTGTCGTGCCGCTTCATAAACAAACAGGTAAATAACAGGAGAATGTGAAGGGAAGGCTATACCAATTTTTTTTTTAGCATTTTTTTAACTTTTGTGTTATAAATGATTGTTTTTAAAAGAAGAAGTTATTTTCTCTCTCTAATGTTGTTGCCAGTGTTTTTAGAGCAGCAGAGCTGGGTGGTTGTGTTTGCCGTTTGGTGAGAGCCTCTCTGATGTCGCTCAGGCACTGATGTGGTTTTCAGTCGTGTTGAGCGCGTGCTGGAGTTATGTAGTTTGTTTGGGCAGCCCCAGGAAGTAACTGTGTGTTTTCCTCCTGTTGTCTTGGGTCATGTATAGAAGTGTTTTCTTTTTGATGTCTTCCGTTATGTGCTTGCATATATCTGTGTATCACACATTAGTGCATGTGTAAAACGCTGAGCACTTTGTGCATGTGCTTTGTAATATAACACAGAGTCGGCTCAATATTTGTGTGTGTGTGTGTGTGCTGGGCTTCTGCTCAGCTGTATTCTAATGTGGCTTTGCTCATTGTTGCTGTAAAGAGCATGTGGCACTGACGCATTCCTGCGCTGAGGCCTTGCACAAAACCCCTTCAGACCGCAGCCAGTCCTGCTGCTGTACGCTCACCATCTGGAGCACTTTGTAAAGATTCATTCAAACTACTTTGACACTTCCTTGCCTTTCAACATGAAATACTGAAACAGTTTTTTTTTTTTGGTTAATCAAAAATGACAATTCTCACAATCATTTACTCTCCCTCATGTCATTTGAATGCTCCATGACTGACTTCCAACGAACACAAAATAAACCGCTCAGCCAATTCCAGGAAGAGAATGATATTTAAGTTGCTGTTAATTGAAAATATGTGGCTGTTGTGCAACTTTTAAAGTCATCATGAAATCAATATTGGAAATAAAAAAAATTTAAATTACATTTTAATTTATCCGCCCTCTCGCAACAACATCACTTTTCTGTTGACAGGATTTCCCTCCTGCAAACTGTCACTCACAGGAAATAATCAAAGAAGTTTCAGCTCAAAATACCCCACAGGTCATTTATTATTGCATGCCCCAAATGGCCCTATTTGGTTTGGAGCAGAAACATGCAGTTCTCGTGTGTGTATCTTTCAATAAAAACGAGCTGCTGCTCCCCACCTGCTCTCCAGAAGAGGGCTGTGCCTTCGGATGCGACAACACTGAATAACCTCACGCAGCCAATATGTCTGAAATCGTCAATACCGAATATCGTCAATATCGTTAATATCGTTAATATCGTTCAGCCTTGCATGCTCAAACCGGAGTCAGACACTGATGGAGAGACTCAAGAGGTATTTTTTGAATTTGTCAGAGACAATGGTAACTTTACCTGCATAAAGGTCAATTCACACCGCACAGAGAAACACAGACACGCTGGCGTTGGTCAGGGTTTGTTTTAAACTGACTGACCATGTTCAATCAGTGTTTGTCGGCGTCTCCTGGGGCAGTGTGAACATGACTTATTTTTCATCCAACTGCCAACTAGTTTGTTGGCGTTTGTCTGTGCGGTGTGAATTGGCCAAAAGTCGTACAAAGAGTGCTAACAAGCACATTCAGAAAGGCGATTTTCAAACATTGACTAAATATAATGTGCAATACTTGCCCTTTCTGGGTATGAAATTGGATCACAAACAGTTATTGATCCATCTTTGCGAATTAACTTTTGTGCAAATCCTGCGTTGTACTGACCCTCGTTGCAAAGTAGTAATGTATGTTTATTATTAATAATTTAATAGTAATTTCATTTATGAAGGAAAAATGCCCAAGAAATTAGTGAAGTTCATACATGCAAATGATTTTACACTGGACTAATCGTGATTAATCGCATCAAAAATAAAAGTTTGGGTTTAAATAATATATATTTGTACTGTGTATAATAATTTTGTATGTATAGATTTAAGAAAAATGTGTTATTTATATATAAAATATTGATATATAATATAAATTATGTATAAATGTATACATGCAAATAGTTCTTAAATATATATATGCATATGTGTGTATTTATATATACAAAATAATTATACACTTTACACATATATTATTTAAACACAAACTTTTATTTTTGATGCGATTAATCGTTGTCCATCCCTATAAGCAGTCCAGTGTAAAATAATTTGCATGTATGACCTTCGCTAATTTCTGGGGCATTTTTCCTTCATAAATGAAATGAATTCACTGCGTCCTCAGTGGCTCAGATGCTAGGAGTTTATGAAGACTCGTGCGTTCATTATTACAGCCAACAACAGAACAGTTGTCATCTTTATATATCTGAGACATTATATAGTCAGCTACTCTAGCGAGGAGATGAACATGGCGGACTGTGCGGCTCACTCCATGTTAATAGGGCAGAGATGGTCACCAGTCATGGCGTGATCTAATGTGACGTCACTTTAGGCAGAAAACCGGGACCGCTCCTTTTGATGCACCGGGATTTTATGGGGATTACATAAAAACACGAGTGGATGGATTTTTACCATTATAGGGTGGTGGTTTACACGCACTGCTGCGGACACACATTGCGTAATTTTTGCTTGAACTTTTATTTGTTTTTGTGTATATTGTATGTCACACCGGGTTGATGTCAATGAAGTCAAACAGCATTGATTCTTGTTTGTCTTGAATAAAATTTAAGAGGTTGTCCACAAAATGCTAACTATCCTATGACTAAAGAAAGTTGTAAAGTTAAACAAATAACAAAGTTATGTTTTACAGTTATAGGTCATATTTCGTGTTTTGACATTTTTTGAATTCTTATGTTTGTGTACATTTTTGTGATTTTTTTTTTTTTTACCGCCTGTTGCGCCTCGCATTTTTGCTGTTGAAAAAAAAGCAACTCCGAGCTGAAAAAGTGCCCGACGTCATCGCGTTGTTTTCCACTGTCCAATCGAATGAATGCCTTGCGTTGTAGTGATGAAAGCTACAGTTGCTTTGAACGCCGGGGAGTGCGATGATGGAGGATAAACTTGTGCTGCTCTCGCGGGTTACCAGGAGCTAAACGACTTCACGAACCGTAACTACCACAATGTTAACAAAGTAAATATAGTTAATAAAAGGCTGATTTGACGTTTACTTGACTGACAGGACAGCTGTTTCGGTGGTTGCCTAGCAACATAAAAACGCAGCGCACTGCTCGTTCTGTGTGATGTGCTGTGCGCCTGCCATTTTCCAAACTGAAAAACACGTTTGGTGTGATCGGGGCCTTAGGGTCACTCCCTAAAAAGTGCCACAATGCTCAGTGAAAACCAGGGAGCATCGATGCTCACTTCGTTCCCTTAACATAAATCATGTGAGGCAACTCGCCACACGTAATGACAGGCGGTGTGTAGTGAGCCAGGGTCCTGACTGTCCTTACCAGTGCCCGAATTAGTGTACACTATATACTGATTGATGACTTGGGCTGCGTCTTCATTAATCCGGATAGATTTGAAAACAGAGTTATTGTTTCAAAACGCTCTCCGTCCACACTAGCGCTTTTATCAAGTGTTTTCCAAAAGCTTTTCATCCACACTGAAACCTCGTAAAACGCTAAATTCGCATTACAGCGCATGCGTAAACCCTCTCAAAAGCTCACTAAGAGGATACAGACAGACCAAGACAAGACATAATCAAGTTATCATGCAATTCTTCTGGCAGGATCATTTCATTTAGCAACATTTCTCCCCATTCACTGATGCGTCCAGGTCGCTCTCAGTGGGGCTGAACGATACATCGGATTTTCATCGCGATATGAACTCCCGCGATGAACACATCGCAACAGACAGCCTGACACGATGAATAATGCCTGGTTCAGATTAGCACTAACTTACACGTTTTTGACTCCTAAAATCTTGTCGTGGACAAGAAACATGTCAGACAACACGTTGCTTTCCGACCAGTCATCGCGTGCCGTCACACACACACATTCACTCGCAAACATTCACTCGCACGCACAGACACACAAACACACACACTGTCCCTCGCTCACTCACGCACGCACGCACACACACAGACACAAACACACACACACACACACACATACGCTCACACGCTCACTGGCGCACACACACACTCACTGTTGCACTCACTCACGTCTCGCCTCGCTCACATATTCAACCCGTGGAGGACCGTTAAAGAATTAAACATGCTATAGTCTTTCTGTCGTGAAGCATCGCAGACGCGACGTAGGTTGTCGCCCACTATGACACACTATACGAGATGAAACGATCGAATCTTGCGTCCCGACGCCCGTTGTCGTTATTACGAATCTCCACGACACCCATACGTCAAACGGATCGTGCCAAAATCACGCTAAAATCGTGTATTCTGAACCAGGCAGGTAATAAACGTTTGACCTATCACGCAAATAACCTATTAAAGCACTAAGACATGGGAACAGTATAGTTAACAATCACATTTATCGCAAGTCATATCATCATCGCAATATTAAACAATGTTATCGCACATCGCAGCTTTTCCTCATATCGTGCAGCCATAGCTCTCAGTCACCATTATATATTTGGTCTTAAACACGACTGCTCTCCTGTTTTGTCATGTTTCTCATGTTTGATGTTTCTCATCACAAGTACATATTTAAGCAACTGTGTGAAAGTGAATAGCACATAACAGGCACAATATCGGTATTAGCATGAATATCTGTGGGTTCAAATACCTCCGTTTTGACAGCCCACACTACAACGTGAAACCGGCGTTTTCAAATGTATCCACTTTGGAGAGTGTTTTCCAAAAGCTTCGTTTTGCGTTGCTAAAAACGCAGTCTCAGTGTGAACGAAAGTCCAAACCGGAGAGAAAAAGATGCGTTTTCAAACGAAACCGGATTAGTGTGGACACTAAAGTGATTGGTCACTTTCGGTAGCGTTCGTTTAGAGAGGCAATCATGACTACATTTAATTTAATTTAATTTCATTCAGTGAGTCATGACCACATCTGCTGTTGTACTTTATGAAAAGTAATAAAACTGCTTTGTGTCGGTGTTTGGTGCACCGTGGCTCTAGCACATTGTAAGCGCAGTGCTGCATGTCGACTGCAGCTGTAGATGGACAAAGACACACTGTGAGCGGCACGGCGGCTGTGATGCAGACGCTCGCAAGATCTGAGTGGGAAGCAGGCATGCATAGAGTGGGATTGTTGGCATGCCGTCTCATTCACACAGTTCAGGGTGTGTTCGCCCTATTGCGTGTTTGTGCGTGATTTCAAGGCCCATTTGCATGGTTTTGCATCTGATATGCCACAACCTTTACATGATTTGCATCTCTATTCAAAAGATACCACAAAATTCGAAGAAAGCATTTTTTTTCTTGTCTTGCCCTCGATCTCCACACTGTAACCTTCCCTCGCTCTCGGTCTTATCCCACAGACGCAACATCTCTCCCTGGGGTGTAAAGGGGATATTAATGGTGGAAAATCACAGATAACCACTGTTGTGCAGAAGTATTTGGACCCTTCAGCTTCATTTAAACATGTCTTGATGCTGTTGCATTGGATGATATCTGCAAATAAATGTATGCTAGAGCTCTCCTCAAAACTAACTCAGCCTCTTAGGGACGTTTTGCAATGACGAGCTGATATTGCAGTGCTTTTGTGTGGATGTGTGAAGTCCTCTCAAGTTCACACAGGTGTCAGAGAGCAGAGTAGTTCATCACACCAATCCCATAAAGCCTTCTGTGCCATATTTCATACACAAAGGCCTCTAAATTATCAACATGATCAAAACTTTACTGAAAAACATGTTGTACACAATCAACTACAATCTTTCGGTCGTCTGATTGATCAAGGCAAAAGCCTTTTAGTACAATAATGGTTCATGTGTCTTTATTCTGTGAAATCTTTACAGATTCTTGTAGTAACATTTATATTGTTAGCAATATTTAAGTAATATTATATTGGACTGAATCAGCTTACGTTTACTTGATTATCCATCTTCTTTTTTTTGTGTTGAAAAATCATGTTAAAATGTGAGCATCAAATACGATCCCTCAGGCTTTTGAGGAACTTTTGTTCATCTCTCAATCATCATTTTATTGCGTCACATCATACATTTAAAAACTACAGAGCTTTGATTATGAAACTAAGCATTGAAATATCGTCTTACTAAGACGTAATATTGGGAGATATAGAGTGACGGCTGATATTGATATGCATTTTATGTAAGTATCTGCTATACTGTTATAAACTGATTTACATTAAAAGGTTTCATAATTTCATCTTGGCCATATACATTTCAGCAACTGCACCAAACTGCATATTTTTGCTCCGTTTGGGCCTCTGAATAAAATATTTTTTTCTTCCTTGAGTATGAACTTCATATTCTCACTATATCATACTATATGAGACATAAAAGCCTGATGTATCAAATTTGATTCTCAAAAATACACACACACATTTTGTCTAAAGGCCATTGCACACTGAGTCCGAAATTCGCATCCGAAATTTTCGCACGTTAAAAAATAAATACGACCTCACGTTATGTCAATCACGCTTGCACACTGCCTCCGAAACTTTCGTCCGTCATAAAAAAAATCGAAACGGGTTCGATTTTCTGCGTTTTTCGCATCCGTGACAAGCAGTTTGAATGGTGCTTTGACAATTCGGAGCCACTGAATCACGAATACGAAAAAACGCATACGAAAATTTCGGACTCAGTGTGCAATGGCCTTAAATGTTGTTTTGCTTGAGATGTGTCTTTATACCCCTATTTTAATAAAATGCCTCTCAGTTTATTAGCATCAGTATCTATTCTAAAGAAACAGCATTCATAATTGTATGTGGCTCAAGTGTCCGAATGCTTTTTAGGGCATTTATCTTTGAGTGAAGGCAGTGGGAAATGGACTTGAGAAACAATGCAAGATAAGAGTAAACATCAAATCTCTTTGACTAATGTATAAATAATTAAATTTGATCTGATACAAGGAACAATGTTCCGATTCATCAGTGTTTCATAATTGTTTTACTTTTTATTGCAAAGCTTATAATAGACGGTTTGATCATCTGTGACAACTTGCCCCATAGAGTTTGAAAACATGCCCCACATCTTAATAGGTCACAACAATCGTGATAGTTGGAGAGGCATAACTTACATTATACATTCATTTACATTATAATACATATACATTTTACATTCTCCTATACAACTTTAACAGAATGTGATTTTTAGCCTTATACATTGATTATTGACCAGCGTGATTCACCATAAGTAGTCATTTTCAGGACTGATGCTGTTGAATAGGCAGCATTATTTTAATGATACATTTCACTGCACATAAGTAATGTGAATCGCTTTTATAGTTTGCTTGCAGCCTGTAAAACTCAATCTGCTTGAGAGCACTTAATTTGTGAGAAAATCACCATTTCCATTCAGTCAACGCTGGGATCCATTCAAGCTTCTGCTTGTCTGTGAAATGCTTTTTCCTTTCAGAAACTCCCAGCTCTTATTTGTGAACATCAGCTTGACTATGTTTGTGTTTGCAGGCCACATTTCCCTGGTAACGCCGTCCAGCTACAGCCCAGCCGCCAAGATCACACTAGGAACGGTCAATTCAAATGTGGGAGCCCAGATGGTCAGTGTCACACCACACCAGTGTACAAACACACGCGTCTTTACACGCTTGTAAACAAGCAGCACTTCATAACCTCTCAAACACTCAGATTAAAACTAAGGCTGCAGTTGCTCCAGGCTAGGGTTGAAACATTATGGGAATTTTCATGGCTGGACACTTTCCATGGGAATTAACGGGAATAAATGGGAATTAACGGGAATTAACAGGAATTAATGGGAATAAACTGGGAATTTGCTAAATTGCAGGTTACCCTTAAATGTACTTAAACATGGTACTTAAATGTAGTTGGGAAAAAAAAAATCTTGCAGGAAAATCTTGTTTAAAACAACCAGATTTAGAGCAATTTCAGTTGAATTTCTAGCCTGCACATTCCTCAATCACACTACTTACTGCAGGGCTGTTGAGGCCACACCCCCTGCATGCACTGTGCATTCAAATTACACACCAAAAATGTTTAATATTGTAAAATATTATTACAATTTAAAAAGGCTGTTTTCTTTTGGAATATATAGTAAAGCGTCATGTATTCCTGTGATGGCAAAGCTGAATTTTCAGCATCATTACTCCAGTCTTCAGTGTCACATGATCGTTCAGAAATCATTATTAATAAACTGTTGTGCTGCTTAATATCAATACACAACATTGATAATAACGGAGTATCAAATCAGCATATTAGAATGATTTCTGAAGGATCATGTGACACTCAAATAAATAACATGCATAACAATTGCTGCAATCGAAATATATTTATTTTACATATTTACTAATTAATCAAAAGTATAAATATAAGTATCAAAAGTTTCAAAGTATCAAAATTATTATTAAAAGTAATTAATTGAAAAATATATCAATGTGCAATAAAAAGAACAACAACAACAACTAACATGCCTGCCACTATAACTATAACAATAACAAAATGTTTATATTTGTGTTTGTATATGATACCGTTTATTTACATTTCCCCACATTTCCAATTAATTCCCATAAATCCTGTTTGAGTTTCCAACTTGGAATATTTCCAAAATTCCCCAGATTAAGTTCCCGTGGAAAGTCTCAGGAAATTGACCGGAAATGTTCAGCCCCTTTGCAACACTACTCCAGACTGACTTAAATGGTAACAAAAGTGACAAAATTAAAGAGCAGCAGCAGTTTCTCGGACCCTCACCGTGACTGTTCCCTGCTGGTGGAATGATCTGCCTAACTCAACCAGAACTGCTGCGTCCGTAGCCATTTTTAAGAAATTGCTGAAGACGTATCTTTTTCGGCAGCACTTGATCAAGTAATACTAACACTTTCTCCTCTATTCTATCTTAATAAATAAAATAAACTACGTTAGATTGAACTGCGAAGGGTCATCGCACTTACATACTGTTGTCCTACTGCTAGTTTAATTGCTTCTATTGTTCTCATTTGTAAGTCGCTTTGGATAAAAGCGTCTGCTAAATGAATAAATGTAATGTAAATGTAAAATGTATTTCTATTCGCCATTGGCAACAGTTGCTAAAACGTTGTGTGCTTTAATCACATTTATTTGTTTGTTTTAAAATGGTTTGAAACGGTTCAGAAGAACCATAATCCTCACCAAAGTAGACTTAAAATGTTGAATCTAGAATGCAAGAAGTAAAATGCAGTAAATCTGGTAAACAGAAACTGAGGAATATTTATATTTATCCTATGATATATATATATAAACTTTGTAATACATATAAATATTTGTCTACTTACAGTATATTAAAAAAAATTAATCAAACATCTCAATTCTGTCATCATATTTACTAATTTCAACATTTACTAATACATTAATACAATTAAAAGTTGTATCTGTTAATATTACCTGAGCTTGCATTAGCTAAAAATGAGTATTTGTATTTTTATTAACTGACTTTAACAAAGATTAATAAATACTGTAACATGTATTGCTCATTATCAATGTTGGTTAATGACATCTAATGTTAACTAGAGAGACGTCATCGTACAGTGTTACCGATAAATAAACAAAAAGTGTAAACTTTACCCGCCCCGTTCACAATCCGAGCTCCCTGTGTGCGTGATGTTTGAAGCTGGGACGGTTGTGCTGTGGTTCGTCCTGCGGCCAGTAGTGGGCAGTGAGGCTTCAGGGAACGGGGACGCACTGACTTCACTGCATGTGCTCGTCTGCTGTACATGGACAATAGAAACTGAAGGGGTGGAAAGAGGAGGGTGTTTACGGGTCAGTATGGCTGAGGAACAAAAGAGAGGAATGCTGAAAAGATGGACTCACACAAAGGCGTTTAAAGGGAGGAGAGACACTGTTGTAAAGGGAGGAAGTTAGAGAGAGAGAGACCTTGATGAACTGAAGTTTGACAACAGTGCTGCAGTAAACATCTATCAGGAAGAGTCGTCTGTGTAATGCATACATTTAAATGTGAAATGTCATTTTTTTCAGTGCTAAAATATCTAATTCTATACTAGCTTAATAGTAAACTGCAATTAAGCAAGGTTGACTTCCTGAAGAGCGTAAACACTTTGTTTGCATGTACTAACCTGTGATTTTCGGGACCCTGTTTGTCTCAACAATGGCCGTAGGGCTGCATGCCGGGAAACCTGTTTGGAAGCAGACAGCATTTTTGCAGTTGTGTTTAGTGCCGCTAGAGGTGCAGAAATGAGACCCTTCACCAAACAACCAGTCCAGTGATGGACGGACCTCGAGTTTGCCGGCGGAGAGAACAGAAGCGTGTGTGTGTGCCCGCACCTCTGCTAATGAGCTTATTAACGACCCTCGTTAGGACCCTCACTCACTCGTTACAGAGATGTGTGGCACACTTACACACAGATTCCTTTCCGACTCAGTGGATCTCACAGTTACGTCCTCCACACTCAGTGTCACCTGCGTAGCGCTTGACACGGTGCGAGGAAACAAGGCGCTCAGAAACTCATACTTCCTACTGTAGCTGGGGGAACTGTGTGACATGATGTACATTTTATATCGTCTTGTTATTGTAAACTAAAACTGTAAAAGTTTTATAAGGGCTGGGGATCGATTAAAAAAAATAACAAATTAATTGAACAATTTGCTGTAATTATTTGCAATTAATCGCATTTCCCCCAAACTTGTAATCATCAATAATTAAACGTAGAATCACCTAATTAAATCAAACAGGAACAAAATAGCCCTATATTAAAATAATATTAAACATCAATTTATAAATATATTATTCTTCATTCAGTTCTATGCAACATACTGGGATTTAACAGAATTTTTTTTTTTTTTTTTTTTTTACTAATTATCAAAATAAAGTACAGTCCTACAAAGCTATTATTACCAGCATGTGATCAGAGCAGGTCATGGCTATACCAGTTCAGTTGGGCAATTGCAAACAGAACACACACACTCACACACACACACACACACACACACAAACACACACACACACACACACAAACACACACACACACACACACACACACACAAACACACACACACACACAAACACACACACAAGCGCGGCGTACACACAGAGTGGAAAAGACCCGCTCGTGAAACCTGATCGCCAAACACGGAGTGGTGGGCGGCATATTTTCGGCTCATATTTTCGCCCTTTTTTCTCTTTCTGCCAAAAACGGAAAATGCCATTTTGGGCCGATAATTTACGGCGGCCAACAATTCGGTGCATCCATCTTCTATGGTATTTGAATTCAGCTTTGCTAATTTTACACAGCATCTTTGTTTTGTCAAACGCGCCATCAGGCAACTTTTTAAATGCAATTTAACACATTCCTCCTAAAGCTCCATCCTTCTCCTCCTCCATCAGGACAGGGGACTCGGCACACGCACAATAGCAGCCGCAACAGCAAGATATTAAAACGAGGCAAAAAAAGTGCTGCGTCAATTGCATTATTTTTTTTTTGAATGCGTTAAACATCTCAAATTAATCACAAAGATTAATTTCCCCAGCCCTAATAAATATACATATATATATATATATATATATATATATATAAATAATTTTAAATATTAATAAATATAACATATAAATAAAACTGTAAAATAACACTGACATGTACGGAGCCTCACACATGACATTCAGGGGCAAAAACTTTTTCGAATTAACAATACATTCCCATGACTCACAGCGTGTTTTAAGTAAATTGTACGTTTGTTATAATAATTTGTTCCCCTGATTTACTAAATCGTGGCCATGTTGTAATCATTTGTTTCCTTGTTTTAATTAAATCAAAACAAGGGAACAAATTAGTTTAAAGTGGCCACAATTTCCTAGCCTGGCTCCGCCCTCCTACGTGCTTCCGCTCAATTTTCATTTTCCTTCAGTACTACGTCTGGGATTGTGGTGTATTCTTGGGTTTTCTCCGATACATTTTTTTACCGGTCCAATCAGCGAACAGAGGGAGTGTCTAAGAACGATGACGTTGAGGTTATGCCCTAGTTTGAGTCGTCATACGTCACGACCAAACGTTAGTGATTGGTTATGGCAGATCCAGAGTGACTCTGGGCAGATCCAATAGTTTTAAACTTCAACCGAGTACAAGGAAGATAACGCTTGTCAATGGAGGGTGGCCAGACTCTCTGTACAAATGAAATGTACGAGAGTCTGGTAGGACCAGGCTAACAATTTCCTAAAATGAGTAAACAAATTAAAGCGAGTGAAAGCATTCTTAATTCGTGGCCACGATATATTATATATATTTTTATCCGTATGCTTCGTAAACATGAAGACATTATGCTGCATACTTGAATCAGTTTGTCAAATTATCAGATTCCAGTTAGCATGTTTTAAATAAAACATAAGGTTTTGTATTTAAATATGAAAAAGATAAGTTGAATACCATGGTAAGTTATAAAAAATAAATGAAAAGAAATTGTGGCTATACGATTCCTCGTTCATTCATCGCACTGGAAATAGATTTGAACACAAAGCATTGTGGGATACAGCAGGTGCGAGACCAGAAATGCTCAAGGTGGCGGGCATTCATAAACCATAACGCATAAAACATTCATTGGAAATCGCCTGCAGCTGACCATGGAAACTTCCATTTAATAAGTCCTTAAACTAATTAAATATAGTGTGATAAGATAATTATTGTTTATGAAATGATGTCCTACATCTATTTGGAAAATGAAGGGCGCATCTGTAGCTACGCCACTGGTGTACGGCACACAATGCAACATTTACTGCACATTTTGGTGAAACTTTTTTTTTTTTTTTTGTGATCTGATTTTATTCAACCACAAAGTTTTGATATTCTGCATGTCATACGGTCCGCACAGAATGCACCAGTTGTATGATAGCGAGCCTCTCTGAATATATCCAGAGGGCTAGGAGGAGGATAGATCTCTGCGGTGATGGATGAGGACGTCCTTGCTGAGGCGTTTCTGCTCCCCACGGGCTGCAGCACACACTCGTGTGCGGAGAGATCCAGGTTAGCAGAGAGAGAGAGAGAGAGAGAGCTGGAGATAAATCAGGGAGGCAGGGAGGCCCTCACGCTCCATCATTTACATGTGGATGACGGAGAACATGCTAGTGTCTGTCAGCAACACTACAGTGGAGGTCGCCCAAATCAGAAACCTATAGAAATCTATCCGTTAGCTTTCTCTTTCATCTCAATGGCACACTGTAAACAAATATTGTGATTTTAACGGTAAAAGACTTGTACAAAATAAAACTGTAAAAATGCTACAGTGAAAAACAGTTAGTTGGTTAACAGAAAGTTTCCAGACTATATACGGTGAATAACTGTGATAGATCTAACGGTACATTTAATGTTTTTTTTACAGTAAAATTACCATTAAATTGACAGTTTTTGGAAGTGAAAAAGAACGTCATTGTATAATTTACAGTGAAAAAACGTAAATTGACATTCCCTTCGTGACACTTCACATTTTATGTATTTTTTTGTTGAAATACATTTCTTCATAGTTTTTTTTGTATTGTTTTTTCTAATCAGTTATGTACATTATGGTTTTATGTTACATTTAATGTTGTTAAATGAATGTTTATTGCGTTTTTTAAATGTCATGTGTGTTACCATGATGGTGTTTATTGTGTGTGTGAATGACTCTGTGCAGCTTCTATATATTAGTATTAATTCTCTTGTGGAAAAACTTTGATTCATCATGTGACTGGTTGTCAGTGTATTACAATGGTACAAAATAGATATTAATACTTCAATAGGTCGGTTAATTAACATTATATCAGATAATTAAATACGGTTTATTACTGTAAATTTCAAGGCAAGTCTGTACATTTTTTTTTTTTTTAAAAATCAGTAAAAAGGTTGCTACCGTATTTTTTACGGTAAATTTCTGGTAACCACAGCTGCCAGTGTTTTACCATAAATGTAACGGTATTTTTTTTTATTTTATACAATGGCAGTTGTTCACTGGAAGCACACAACCTGGATGCTGCCGTCTATGAATTATGAGGGAGAAACATGTTTTTGTTTTTCCCCCATATTGGTGTAGTTTCAGCATCCACCAGCAGGGTTTTTTTTTTGACTGCCAAAACTAACATGAACCTTCCCAAGTGATACTCTCTACCGGTCTTAACCTGTCACCTAATTATCTTCAGTTATAATTTGCATAAGCTCACACTGTTTGTTTTTTTCTCCATTCTGTAGATTTTAAGCACACCACAGAGAGTGTCTCACCCTGGAGGTATCCTCATCGGCAGCCCGTTTACGCCGCACACCACACCGGTTGCAATGGTTACTCAGGCACACCCTCCCGAGGGCAACGAATGGACCCCGGGGTGAGCCACGTGCACTGGTTTTAATGGGAATAAAGCGCTCATATTGCACTCTAATGTCCTCACATGCAGTGATGGGAATTTGGTTTCTCCTTGAGTTTGGTAAAGCATTTGTAAACTTTAAAACCTTATATGAGCTATAGATATTTTACGGATTAAAATTCAAATGTATTTGGCAAACTCAACCTTGTGTATTTGTTGACTAACTGTGGCCTTCCCTTTGTAGGAACAAAAAAAGGACACATGACTACATCGATTCCTATTACTCAGACAGGTGGGGCGTCCGTTTTTACAATTTTACATTTAAAAAAATCATGTTTAAAAAGATTTTTGTAAATGTATCAAAGAGGATTTTAAAGAAAGAGAGATGACACTTGAGCAAAACGTGTAAACATTCAAATGTGTTTCGCAGGGACGGACTGTGTTTGAGTGACTCCTCGTCCAGGTGAGTGAGTTGAGTCGGGGGACACTGGGATCAATAGCCACACTTGTCTTTAAATGTATGTGCCCATGAGACAAATGTGTGTGTGCGAGAGAAAGCGAGCTGTGGTCTCACTAGGATTTACGAGGCTCAGATGTTAAGCAGGACAGTGGAGGATCACAGCTGCACACCCCAGTTGTGTTTCAGAGCCCCCGTGTCCCTAATGAGTTTCTCTGTTAACATAAAGCACACTGTCAAGCCCTCCTTCAGCTGCTTTTCTCTCTTAATTGAGCATTATTGATGGCATGGACGCATCTGCGCTCGAGTTCTCACTGAGAAACCCTGACGTCAGTAGCCTGTGCTAGATTTCACAGGGAGCGCTGTGCTTTCTTGTGCCGTTCCCCTACACTACTGAATGTGTTACTGTAGTGCTGGTCCGTTTGGTTCATCGAGTTCTCGTCCATATTACTACACATAATCCTCAATATATCAAGCGTTTATTTTAATGTATGCTTTTACAAACAGTAAAACATGAGAAACATGAGAAAAATTAACACTAGAAGTGCCACAAGCGGCCATTTTGACCGCTAGATTCAACACTCTGTATCTTTAATGATAAATACCCAATTGAGAGATTTAATGCATTTATTGTATTAGGATATCTTTTAAAAACAAAACAACACCAAACTGTACATTTTAAACAAGTTTAATTATACATTTATAAATAATAATATCATTAGTAGCCTACCGTAATTATCGCATATTCTCAACAGATAGGCTATATTTCCATATCCATTCAACATAACTCAAGATAATAACGACTAAAAGTATCTTATTTCATTATAAACATTTTATTTTAATATAATAACCGAGAAAATATTATAATAACTCATATAATAGAGAATATCTAGCCTACGTAAATAGATAATGTAGTCAGGTATTATTATCCTATTTCTGATCAACAAATTTAATCTAATATTCTTTCTGTTTGTAGACATTAGCATATATGCAAACACTCAGGACCGCTACTGACCTTTCTGTTGACCGTGAGAGAGACGAAGGTAAACCGCGGGAAATGTAACAAAAGAATAACGTGAAATTCAGTGCGGTCAATATGACCGTCTATGGCCGAAATAGGTAAATATGTTCATTCGTTATTTTGCCTTTTGTGTCATTTATATGAAAACGTTTTAAATGAAAATACAGACACTTTTAGGAAAAGTCAGGTACCAGCAGGATTTTATTTATTTTTTCAACAAAGTTATGGCAGATATAAAATTCAAAATGGTCAAAATGACCGTCATGGCCGTTCTAGTGTTAAACGTGCCAGAAGTGGGACGAAACGAGACCATTTATTAGCTCTGCTGCCCAAAAGACTGCACAGTGCGAGCCCAGAACAAATGCGTTTACTCGCTGACCAGGGATGATACAAACACACACGTCTTGGTGATTTAAACGAATTAAAAGCCAGATGAAACTGCGCTGACATTCTCGACAACACTAACACAGAAAACACAACATGGAACCATTCAGGAAACCTGTTTGAATATGGTCGCTTCATCGTTAATAATTAAATATTTGCAATTTTATATTCCAATTTGATCGTTATTTCCTGTTTAGGCCCCCATGAATTATTTCTAGCGTTTCATTGAATTGCTCACAGTACAGACACTGACACAGACCGTTACCCTTCTGTGACTCTCCTCGTTTTTGCTGCATTCTGGCAGATGTGTCTTCTCCTGCGAAAGGTCAGATGAATCTCCCTCCCCCTCTCCTCTCTTTCTTCCACTTCCTCTTTTTCAGCCCTCTCTCTCTCTCTCTCTCTCTCTCTCTCTCTCTCTCTCTCTCTCTCTCTCTCTCTCTCTCTCTCTCTCTCTCTCTCTCTCTCTCTCTCCTCTCCCTCTCTCTCTCTCTCTCTCTCTCTCTCTCTCTCTCTCTCTCTCTCTCTCTCTCTCTCTCTCTCTCTCTCTCTCTCTCTCTCTCTCTCTCTCTCTCTCTCTCTCTCTCTCTCTCTCTCTCTCTCTCCTCTCCCTCCCTCTCTCCTGTCCTGAGACTGCATTTCTCTGATGCTAAAACATTCTTCACGGGGGGGAACACATCTCAGCACTGTTGCTAAGCAGAAACCATTGCATGTATGTTACGTGTCATATTCACAGTCACACACACACACACACACACACACACACACACACACAGAGAGAGCTGCGTGAGAGTCCCTCTTACAGCATTGCAGTACTTCCAGGCAATTAGGGGTGAATGTTGGTGAGCTGGGGGTCTGGAACTAATTTGTCCTGACGACTGAAACCCCAATCAGCCGCTACTGCCCCCCCTTCCCCCTCCCCCGTGTTCCTCCTGTTTCTCCGCACCTCTCTCCTTCATTGAGCGACAGTTACGTAATTCACCCCACAGTGCAGTGGCGTTTTTCCACACAGCATGTGTGTGAGAGAGAAAGAATGAGTGAATTTTCCTCCGGACTATTCCCGTTTGTGTACTTGGCACAGCATCGAACCCTGAGCCATCTCTTTGTTTTAACTCTCACAAGCGCTCGCACGCACCACAGCCTCTGCGGCACACATGCGCTCGACATCGGACGGTGCATGAGGAACAATGGCGTAATAATGTAATAATCCGTACACAGACGCATTATGTAACCTGCTAGTACCTGTAAAGCCCAGAGGATACTTCAGATGTTACGTATATTCTAGCGCATGTATTTTTGCTTGCTGGCATCATGAGCACAAGTCAGAAGTTCACCCTATCTCTTTTGCAAATGCTTGTTATAGATCTTATTGTGAACAAATGTATGCCAGACTTCTCCAAACATTTAGTCCACTTTAAAGCTCACATTCATTTTTAAGTGCAATGCCCACATCTTAAAATCCTATCAGCATCCGTTGGTTAGACCCACTTCCTACATTATTGTTTCTTTAATTTTTTTTAAATACACTTTTACACTCGGATGCATGTCACAATACAAAAGAAAAGGTCTGTCACTACTTACATTTTATTGAGATTTTTTAAAATTGTTCTATATAATGGTATATAACCAAAAGAAAAGTAGTTTTTAGGTAGTACTTAGGAAATGCGCTATAATAAAAAAATGTTTTAGTTATCTTAGGTTTTGCAAAGCAACAACTTTACGTTTTATTTAGTTTTTATTCTCATGTGGTCTTCCTGTCTCTCTGGAAACCAACACAGAAGTGACTTAAACTGGCCACTAGAGACTGAATACAAAAGAGAGTCAATCCCATACACCCCCCATGTTAATATGTCCAACTTTACAGCAGAAAACATATTTACAGCCTGGTATAAAAAGTGGTTTTGGTTTATATAGCAAATTTTGGCCTTCATGACAACTGTGAGGAGGGTGATTTTTTTTTTTTATAACTCATCCGATTAAATGTTATTAAGCCTCAAAGTTCTGCATAATTAAGGGCGTGGCCACTTGAGTGACAGGTGGTTTGCCGCTGCTGTCACTACTAGCTGTTTGTCTGCTGTCTGTTAGCGTCACGTCACCTCAGCTAATCCGCTTCTTTCCCCATTTTCGTTTATGCGGGAGTGACGCGCTGACAAGATGGCGACGGCCGGCTCCGCCCACTTTAAGCTTAAAAAATGCTCTTCAGAAACCTACGGGTGACGCCACGGACACCATGTCCATTGTTTTAAACAGTCTTTGGTTTTATTTGTGACACATGTTCACTGACCCCTTCTCTGTCCTTCATAAATAAATTGAGTGAATGAGTGTGGTTGTATGCATTGCAGTTGTGCCGTCGACGTCACGTTGAGTCAGTCACTCGCACTCTCACACACGTATTATCATGCGTGTGCTTGTTTTCCCACCTCTGTGGGTTGAACTTGACGCATCTTGCAGTGAGCTACAGTGACACGACCCCGGGCCAAGGACCCAGTGAAACATGAAGCACACATGAGAACGTGCACACACATGCATGCCGGCAGCACAAAGAGTGTCACAGCCCTGGACATGCTGTCTCTTTGACAGATTGTGTGTGTGTGTGTGTGTGTTTTGGTTTGTGAGATATAGGATCACACACTTGAATCAACAAATGACAAATAGGATATGATGGGTGTAAATGAAATATAGGATGAAAAGGGATTGTGTAACACATATCTGCTGTTTGTAACAGGAAAGAAGTGTCTCCGCTCATGCTCAAGGCACGTCACTCTCGAACGCGTCGTCTACCGTTGCAGAGAACAGAGCTGTTTGCTGGTTCACAAACCACTTCAAACAACAGCCTGTCATAACACTTCCTAAGGCCACATCCACACGAAGCCAGAGCTTTCCCTATCCAATGTTTTTTTTTTCTCCTCCGTAAACGCAGCGTTTTCTCAAGAAATTTCTACGTACATATGAAACCACTGAAACCGACTCAAAACGATGTAGTATAGATGCCAGACCAGTATGTGGCGCTGTAATTCTGCCACAGAGATGCACTAAAAACAGAGAAGAAGACTTTGAGCATGCGCGCTGTATACAATAATATTAGGCTCAGTAGCTGCTTCTTTTCTTTTTCTTTTTTTTTTACCAAGAACTTTATTGAACAATATGACCAACCATAAATTGCCTGGTACAAAATAGGGATGAGTCACGACGCATAAAGCGTGCCACAAAGAACCGACAAAGTAATCATTATGATGTGTCAAATATAACAAGAAGACATTTTAATTGTTAATTAATAAACTAGTGTTTTCCGTGTCAGTCTCGGCTGCAAAGATGTTGACGATGCTGACTCGCCATCTGCACAGTAGTGAACGCGCCTGTAGAGAGAAATGCACATTTCATATGGATTACATAATACATTTTGTATTCTCAAAACGAACACATTTTCGTTTTTAATTGTTTTGTTTAAAAGTAGACATTTCAAGCTTTCTATATATGTATTTCTGAGGAATATGTATTTCTTTTTATGTATTTCTTTTTATTAAAAGGAAGCCAACATTCAACATTTATTTATATATATAAATACGTTTGTATGTGTTGAATATTGATTTGCTTTCTATTAAAAATGAATGCTACTAATCTTGACAATCTTTATTGTACTACCCTTTACATTTAGTGTCCAACTATGAGTCGTGCAAACCCTCTCTTCCTCTCTGTCTCTGCAGTAAGAGATTGAAGAGGGCAGATAAGAACGGGAAAGGCCTGAGGCACTTCTCCATGAAGGTGTGCGAGAAGGTACAGAAGAAAGGCACCACGTCCTACAACGAGGTGGCCGATGAGCTGGTGTCTGAGTTCACACACGCCAGCAGCCTGATGCCCGCCGACTCGGTGAGTGCCACGAGATCACGATAAGACTTTAAGCTTGATTTATAATTATTTTTTACTGCTGGTCTGTTTAGAGATTTAAAAAAGAAAAAACCTCTTACCACAAGTATTAAAAATGGGTGCATAACTCCCGCACTCAGCCTTAGAAGTCATAGGTTTTACATAATGCATTCTTACAGAGCCATTTGATATTGATCTAAGAAGACTGTCCTTGTCTTGGACTGCCCTTTCAGATATGAAATATGCATATATTTACCATTAAGCCTCACCTAAATGACCATCACTTACTCAGTGTCTGTTTACACAACAGAATAATACAGAGCTGGGCCGATAAAACACGGTTCAGTCCTACAGGTTCCTCCTGCGGCCTCTCATGTTAATATGAGCTGTGATTTATCGGCCTGTGGTTTATGGAGAACTTCCTGTCGTACTGCACAGCGTCCACCTCTCGTCTGGCCGTGTCCCAAAACCATAAGCAGGAACAGACACTTAATGTTGATCTCAGATAATATCTCTTTTATAATGAGGGTTTGGGTTTTGACCGCTGGCCTTAGATCATTGCATAACAAGTGTTTCTACCTGGAGTGAGAGTGGCGTGTTGTGGATATTTTCCGGTATTAGTTCTGACAGTCCACCAGTTTTAATCTCTCTGCCCTGGAATGCTAGAAGGACTTGAAGTAAAAAAAAACTGAGAGAGACAAAGAGTCAAAAGACTTAAGCGCAGACGCAAAGGGTTTGGGCTGCGACTGCACTGGATGATCACACATCTCCATGCGCTTTGTGACATTAATAGAGGGTGTGTGTTTGCACTTGCAGCAAGCGTACGACCAGAAGAACATCCGCCGGCGTGTGTACGACGCGCTCAACGTGTTGATGGCCATGAACATTATCTCCAAAGAGAAGAAGGAGATACGCTGGATCGGCCTTCCCACCAACTCCGCCCAAGAGTGTCGCAACTTAGAGGTGGGTGTGTGTGTGTGTGCGTGTGTGTGTGTGAAAAGACAAATCCACTATCACAAATGACCTTCCCATGATCCCAAAGAAGATATGTGCACGTGCATCATCTTCCGGTTTAGCGGTCTGGCTAAAGGCCCCGAAAAAAAAAAAACTGGTATGACATAATTTCAAACAAAATCAGGCCAAAATGAAGGTCATTTAGGGAGTTCGAAACAGCTTGCCAAAGTAATTTAACAATTACAAGTAATTATTTGTGTATATGGGAGTGACAACAGCTTTCTATAAACAAACTCACACACCAGTGAACTGCATTTTTGGCAAAGCCCTGCTGTGAACTGAACCAGGCTGGACACTTTAAAGTCTCAATTTTAATTTCGGGAGGGTTTAAGTCTGCAGATGGGAAAACAAGAGATCACGATATTGCTTAGATGTGATAATTCAACTTTGAATGGCTATGATTTAATTAATGAATTACAAAGTAAAGACGCAGTGCTGTTGAGCTTTTTACGTGCACGCGCTTTTAGAGCAGTTTGCAATCACCAAGTAGCCCACATTTATGCCAAGTGATTGCTCTGATCTACTGCTGATCAATAATAATATTTTAGTTTAATTTATGGTGTTTATATCATATATCATGGAGCAGTACCTCTAAGCTCGCATTTCGGCCAGGAAAGTAAAATAGGCTAAAAAATAAAATAAAGTGTGAACTACTACAAAACGGGTCGACAGAAAAAAATCTTCATTGTTGAACATACACTTGTTTTTTCACTGATTTGAAATATGCTCAAAGTTATCTTCGACGGGGTCATTTAGCAAAATTGCCAGTGTTTTTGGCACCCAGAATCCAGATTAATACAGGCATTAATCTGTCTGTCCAATTCAGATTTCAACTAACCAGAATATTGGTTAAATTGGTGTATGGGAATATACAGATCTTACACAGATCGTGGTTAATAAGTGAATGTCTTGTTCTTTTATCGAGGAAAGGTCATGAACGTTTTAAGCTAAACCTAATCGACACGCACAGATTTTTGCCTGTTACCCAGTTTGCTTTGCATGTCAATGCCTGACGGTGTAACAACCTGATCATTTCAAAATCGTGTATAAATGCTAATGTCCATTTTCAGTTTATTGATTTGCATGTAAACCCGTAAAATGTATTTTATTTGATAGTTTTCAGCGTTTTGTAATTTAAATGACCATATTCGCTGATGACCATCAAGTAAGATTTACTTCTTTTCTTTTTTTTAATCATTTGTGTTCTTGTATGTAAGAGAGACACAGGTAGATACTTTAATACTAATCAGTCTAGCTTTGAGCAGGCATTAGCAATGAGGACACAATGTGTGTGTTTGTAAAGCCGGACACCATCTGTTAGTGTCACATCTGTGGCTGCCTGACAGACGGAAACACACAGGCTGAATGGAGGATGATGATGATGAGAGGAAGAGTGGGGGAGCAGCTCATACACCTTATCTGTTATCTGAGTGTTTCTGTACTCTAAATATAGAAATACTTTACAGATATGTACATGTTTGCGTGTGTGTGTGTGTGTGTGGTCATCTTTCAGCTGGAAAAACAGAAGCGTTTGGAAAGAATCCGACAGAAAAGAGCCCAGCTAGAGGAGCTAATATTACAGGTTTGTACCACACCTGTTTGTGTTTGTGTGTGTGTGAGAAGCTTTCCGACCTCGCAGCAAAAATTACAAACAGCACCGCATATGGGAATCATCTGTAGAACATTTAATTTAACGATTCCCATTCTGATTCCACTTGAGTAAAATGTTAAAGTACCAGAATCGCTATCCATTTTAGTACTTTAGAGGAAGCAAATTTGTAAATGTGTTGCAAATACGCACAACGCAACCAAATGCAGAAACTCGCTACAAATACTCACAACGCAACCAAATACACAAACGTGCTGCAAATACTCACAATGCAAACACACACAGAAATGCGCTGCAAATACTCAAATACACAACCAAATAAAGAAACGTGGTGTTTTTCTGTTTGCGTGAGTTTTCTTCAGTTACAGCGCGTTTAGCTCTCTCGGCCACCGTAGTGTTTACATTAATTTGGCATCATAAAAGCATTTGGAGATGCAAGTGTATTTAACCGCTAAAACAGAGTCACGCACAGCCGTATGCCACAAGCGTTCTTCAGAATAAACACTCAAAGCACATGTGAGCATTTGAAAGCAGCCGTCTGTCAGTAAGGGAGTTTTGTGTATTGAACATAAATGGGACTACAGCATTTTAAACAACATAAACGACGCCTTTTGTTTCTCAGCACATATGCTGTGCAATGAAGCCCGAGATCACCCTTGTGTTTCGCTTCAACCTTACGAAAGTTACTTGTTTGATGGTTGTGTGTGTGTTTGTGTGCAATTGCAGTAAGCAGAAAACAACAGTCTCTAGCATACACACGTGCCATTGTACATGAACAGAAAAAAAACATCGATTCTAAATCATTGAATAGCGAATTTATTTTTCTCTCCAACCCCTACAAAACACACATCTGCAACATGAAACTCAAAAACTGCTGAAAAAAATCTTTGTCCAGTTAGTGCCATCAACGCTGACCACCCTCGCTCCATTACCTCAGAAGAAGAGACGAATATAGGAGTAAAAGCAGCTTTCGAGAGGGGGAAGGAGACATTAACAGTGGCCAGCTGTGGAAAAGCAGCAATCTCCTATTATTGATTCATTTTTTTTCAAGTGAGACGAGACCATCTTCCATCTCCTGAAGTCAAATGAAAGCCCGCACACAGAATCTCAGGAAATCACTGCGGCCTGTTTGTACGTACTATAGATGAGCGCAAGTGATACGCCGTGTCACGCAACACATCACGGTGATGAAGTCAGTGATGTGTGGACGGATCAGATAAGGCCTTGGGATATTGATCAGGACTTGCACTCCAGCGGTCTCGCAGCTGGGAAGGACTGCTGGAGCGCTACATTAAAATGCATCGGCTCGGTTCCAGTCTTTGACCAACCCCCACACACCCCGAGTCTTACATGAGTTAGCGTCTGTGTATGCGTGTTAGTGCTACGACCACTCAAAGCTTCGTATTTATCAACACACTGACTGATTTAACGTTAATAATAAGTGGGCCCTTTTGGTGCTGAAACGCTCTGTGTACATGTGTGGTGAATTGTGCATGTCTTCCCGCGAGCAGCAGATCGCCTTCAAGAATCTGGTGCAGAGGAACCAGGCCAGCGAGGTGTCGTCCCAGTCAGCTCCCCCTCCAGGATCTGTCATCCAGCTTCCCTTCATCATCCTCAACACAGACGTGCGCACCGTCATCGACTGCTCCATCTCCAGTGACAAGTACGAGATGTCTCTTCTGTAGAAATGTCCTCCACAGTCTTTTTAATTAAAAGATGAATACAGTTTAATACTATCATTTTAGCATTTGTTTGCGCTCATTTTTAGCATTATTTCCATATAAGTTTAATTTCAGCACAAGCATTTGTTGTGGTTGTGATGGGAAGTCCGACTCTTTCCACAAACTGCTTCTTACTGGTTTACTAGTTTGTTCACGCAATGCCGTCGAAAATATACGCAATTCTATTATCAAAGAACCCAATAATGACGTGAAACATGAATGTTTTACATGTCTCAAGCATATAAAGTGAGTCTTTTACTGAACACACAATCTCATTCCTCCAAACAGGTGTGAATACCTCTTTAACTTTGATAACACATTTGAGATCCATGATGACGTGGAGATCCTGAAGCGGATGGGCATGTCTTTGGGGCTTGAGAACGGCACATGCTCTCCAGAAAACCTCAACATGGCCAAATCTCTAGTGCCCAAGTCTCTGGAGGCTTATGTCACCAGTAAGTACCTCACGTCACACTTCTCTTAAACCTCATTTTTGCTGATTTTTTATTTTTTTTGTATGCCATTCTTTCTCTGTTGCTTGTGTGAATGCGTGTGCCTGACAGGATCTCTCCCAAACATCAACATATCACAGGTCTGATAGATAATAGCATATAGTTTGAATAGATGAAGTACTTATCATTGATCTTAAAATAACTCCTCTTGTTTTTATATTACTGATGCAAATGCATGATTGTAAATGGCTTCTTTGTCTCTTCAAAAAAAGACACTTCACTACAGTCATCTCTGTGTAAAGGATTATTCTGCTCCCAATTATCCACAGCTCTCGAGTTAATGCAGAACTGTACTGTGGTTTCACCGCTCATCTCACATGAAGCAGGACAGTAACAAGACACACAGAGCCGAGAGTGTGATGTGTTTGTAGCTACATGCCCCATCTGCCACAAAATCTGCAAGTCACATATTGGCAGAGTCCAAAATTAACACTCACCAAACCTCGATTTCTCAGTAATGAACATTTCTAGGCAGCTAATACTTGCTTAACCCTATAATGCCTGCTGTTACTGTATCATGTTTGATACGCACATTTCTACGGCCTCTAAATGATCAACGTAAGCACAGGGACAACCAAAATTAATTATGTTTTCAATGAAATTATTCACAATACATTTCCATGGACAGGTTTCATGGACCATTTTTCCTCAATTTTAATTGTTACAATGTTGTTGTTTTTTCTTTTCTTTTTTTGCTCTCAAAAGCATTAGTCACCGCTTTATCCTTCAGCCACAGACTTCCTTCCTGTTCTGTGAGAGTAAAGTGACGTGCCTTTTATAATAGGGTTCTTGTGTTTGTCTTCTAATGTCTAAATAAACGTGTGGTTCTGTCCCGACAGACATGGCCAGAAACTCCAGCAGAACGCCTCTCAGCCTCACGAGGTACAGTACGCTGACCAGCGCAGTGTCTCACACATCCAGGCCAGCTTCAGTTCGATGACACTCTCTCTCTCTCTCTCTCTTGTCCACAGTCGCAGCAGCGCTGCCCCTTCACACACCTCAGAGTCCCGCGGACAGACGCCCAGCTCCTTCAACGAGGAAGAGGACGACGAGGACGAAGACGACGACAACCCCTCTTCCCCGGAGTGATGCGCGGGGTCCCCGAGCAGAACGCTACACAGGAAATAAGCTGCCACTCCTCTCTACATTACCACATTTTAACTTCCCTCACTGTTTCTTCCTCTTTCCCAGTTTGGCTGCAAAGCGCCAGGAGTCTTTGGCTCCAGGGGAACCGGTTAACTGTACTTCTGTGGTGCCGTTCAGGCTAGAGAGCCACAGGTCAGGCCATAGAGGGAGCGATTAAGTGAGGTTTAACAGATGCCTCTCGTGTACTTCCTGTCTCTGCTCCCCATCCGGAGGACTTTCAAATTCTTTCCAAACATGTATTTATTTCGGTCATATATGAATATGACAGTATCTGCGTAGTCCAGTGGGCTAGTGCCACTTTATTTTTCTTCTCCGTGGGGATCGGAAAGCAGCGTCCTGATCCGTTCACCGACTGGAAGGACTTTACATTAAAAATTAAAAATTAAAAAAAAGGAAAATGTTCTTTTTTATAGGTTGATTCAGTGTGATGTTTGTCATGTTGTATAGTTTATTCCTTGTCATTCATCACAATAGTTGAAGGAAATTTAAATATGGATGGTTGTCATCTGCCGTTCTGGGTTCGGATGGCTTGCAGCTCGTTGCCTCAAGCTGTGTGAATGTTGCATGTTGGGAGATTTAGTCTTGTTGTGAGTGATTAAAAACACATTTTTGTTGGATTTGAGAGTGGCCGGTGTAAAGGAAACAGCGCTGATCCACTCGGGTCGGCATTTTAATCCAACTCAACAGAACTGATGTGAATTTTGGTTTGCAAATGTAACTGTATGTACATGTATACATATATAAACATATAATTTTGGTTACCTCTGGTGTGGTGTGGTCTAGGGGCGGGGAACCTGAATACTTCAAAACCATAATATGGTATTATTAAAAATACAAGTTATTAAACCTTGATATTCAAAAATGTAAATCATTTCAGCAGCAATGCAATTTAAATGTGATGGGTTAACAAAACTAATATTTACTGTAATGGCAATTTAACAGATTTTAAGTATTCTTGAAATACAGTAGTATAACTGCATCGGACATCTCCTTAAAGGGGCTATATGTAAGAATGTTCACATATTAATCACTTTTTTATATAGCCAATGTGTGTAACAAACAAAAAAAACAAAAAAACACGAGATCTTCCCGACTTCCTAGGTTCTGTATGAAAGCCTGAAGACTGATTTTTATGTGAAGGACTCCGGATGTTTTTTGCCGGGAAAATCAAAAGGATGTGACGTGTACACGCGCTCCCGCGAGCCTCTCTTCCGTTCAGTGACGCGTGAAACGAAAGCCTATATGTTCAGGATAATGATGAAAAATGCCATTCTGTACTGTAATGTCAATGTGTCATGTTAAGAAAAGAGATTATTTCAAACTTATAGTCTCAGACAGATCTATATAGTCTATGTCTTAAATATAATCCGTGTAATTTTAATAACCTCATATGTGGACATGATGCCTGTGAATAGCAGAGCTGCTGCAAACATATCCATATCACTACGATCAGATGCTCTCACTGCTGTTTTCTCACCGCTGTCGAATTGGTTGTGCGTTTAATTTGTTATTCAGAGAGAAAGTGCTCCACATATTCATCAAACGTTGCTCTCACCGGGTGCGCGGTGTTGGGATGTTCGCTACAAAGGCATTTCAAATGTTTTACTTCTAAGCAAAGAGCGAAAAAGAAGTTTGCCTTGAATCACACGCAGGAGGTTGTCGTCTGCAGTTCCCTGAACGGCCACCGGTGGCGCTAATACGCTGAATTCTACATAAACTGGAAAAGAAATCAATATTTTTAGCTGAGTGCAAGAGGAAGAGAGGATGATCTCAGAGATTTTACAAAAAACATAAAGCAGTGGTTTTTAACCAGTTGACCAGGACCCAGTAGGGGGCAGCAAGATTGCGTAAAATCATTTCAAATAAGACAAAAAACTTTTTTTAAATAAGATTTAAAAATATCTATAAATCAAGATGTAATCTGAAATCACACTACTAGTTGTAATTCGTTATCTTAAATAATAATAAAATAAAATAATAAAAAATTAAAACGGGGTTCTCATTATCTTCTTGGACAATCTGCATTTTCTATGAGTGGATTATAAAAGTGTGATTTCAAGACCTGGAAAAGTCATGAAAACGAATTCATATACATTAAGATGTATATAATTTTTTTTTAATTTTTTTTATTAGGTAGAAATTGCTTTTTGTGTGAGAAAAAAAAACAGATATTTGAATTATGGAATGGTATTATTTTATGTAATTGCATATCAGAAATATCTTAAAGGGATAGTTTTTTTTGTCATCATTTAGGCTACTCACCCTCGTGTTGTTCCAACCCTGTATTACACCAAAAACAAAATAATGAGAAAAACGTCATTGTAGAACACCGTGTTCATAAAGAATAATGAGATCAGATGTCATTCTCAAGCCAAATAGCCAATACCGCAGCTACATCAATAAAAAAGCACTCACTACATTGTTTTATTTTTTTATTCATTATCCTCTAATCATCATAATGAGCATTTGTAAGAGCATCTGGGTAGCAATAAGGTTTTGAGTCAAAGTTTTTCTTTTAGTATTAAAGTTAGAATTAGTACCTGAAGCAAAATATCCAATACCATATTTGGTATTTGTGTGGGCCCATGTTAACATACTAATAATTTATAGTTTTACTTTTTTAATTTAGCTGAAAACCATTAGGCTAAATAAATTGGACGACAAACTAGATCTGTGTTCATGTTTTAAGAAAGTGGTATACTTATTGTGACAATTTACCCCGGCGGACATGCTCAACACCTTTTAGTCGAGTCAAGCAAGATACCTACACAAAAAATGAATTCATTCCCAACCTGTGAAATAGTCACAGAGGGGAAAAAAGTGTAATAACTAGCTCCAGGGTCCCTATAAAGGTTTCAGTGTACGTTTTCTATGCCTCGCAGTGTGCAAACTACGTGGCGTTTCGGTAAACCTTGTACAAATTATGTTGAACGCGCTTGATGCGGCTCCTGTAAATGCGGCGCGGCTCCACCGCGCATGCGCGTCACAGCGCAGTTCAAACGCTGCCAGTGAAGAGCTCGAGCGAGCGACGGACGCACTGCAGTCTCGAGCCGCGTGGAAAACACCGCACACCTCTTTTATTTCACAACGCGAACGAGGCAAGCCCGAAACAACGCTTCTTTAGATTTATCCACATCTACCGTCCTCAAACTGGTTTATTCATCCTGTCCACACCATGGCCAACAAAGAGGAGAAAGCTGACGATAAACAGTCGAGTTGGAAAGATTTTATCTACAACCCAAGGACGGGGGAATTCATCGGGCGCACTGCGAGCAGTTGGGGTAAGTAATCGTTTTTGTGTTTGTTTTTTGTGTTGACAAGTGTCAATTGCACGCCCTTAAAACTGATGTTCAGACACCAATATGATCTACCTATGGTTGAGGTATTGTTTCACGCATAATGTGCCATTAAACGGCTACACACACACACTGTTCTTGACTGAATTGCCCCTAATGCAAAGCTCAGTTGCATTGATAATGATTCTCAAACGCATTTGTAACCCAGCGAACTGAGCTTTATGGCTCTGTGCTCTACCTTACAGTCCGTTACAATGTGTCAGCATGTGCAGTTCAGCATGCATTAGATTTCACTGAGATGCATCAATCTCAAGCCACATACTAATATCACCATTTAAAACTGTTCATTTTAGACCATATCCATAAGCCATAACCCGAGATGCATGTATAAAAGCGCTGGCAAATCGATCGCATATTCTACGACTATACGACTATAGAAACCTGAAGTCAGCTAAAACCGATCCTGTTAAAAAAAGCTTTATAGAAGGCGTTTAGTAGCCTAGTAGCCTAAATATGCGACTTTAAATCTAAGCCTACATATGATTCCACTTACTGCAGTAGCCTATACGAATGACCGTACCATAATTACTGTTGCTAAATCAAAACATTGGTTTATTGACGTGATGAATCCGCTTAAGCGGTCGTCAAACATCGCGGATTTCTGTGATTAATCGGATTTTAATTTAACAGCATGGCAGATATTCTCCGCGTTTGTGTCCTGCCGTTTCACTTGAAGCTCGAGGTCTATGAATAGCTTTCCTGAATGTCATCACTGCGCTCTCTACGGCAGGCCTGCATGTCACATTAGCTGTGAAATCATGCATTGAGAGAATAATTTGTACGCTAAAACGAATAGGTTACGTGTCTGTTATTCGTAACTCGATGAATGGCGGCTCCGAACTCACAGGTGCGCATGTAAACCTCTCCTACAGGTTAATTTAACGTCTTTTATAGTTGAACTAAATTTGAGAAATTCCCCTTACACACACATTTTACCATCGCACACGCAAAAAAGAAAAAAAAAGTATCCTTTCATTGGAAATATTGCGATTAGTCGCAGCGATATTCGGCGAGCAAGTATTAACGCGCGCGTTCTATTGGAACGTTTCGGCTGTCAATCATTCACGGCCGTGATGACGTAGCATCCGCATTCATTCGATATTCAAATTACCTTTGCTGTGGTTCACAGCCTTTGCTTGAGAGGATGAGAGGAAATTTCCACATCCCTTGACACAATTGGTTCACCGAGGGAGGTTGAGGAGGAGGAGAAGAAGCTCTCTGTTCTCTTATTTGAGAGCATTTAGATATCCCGGTATATCAGGGCTTGTTTTGTAATCCAGTTAGCATGTATATTCTCCTCAAAGCTGCAAAGTGTCAATAATTATCGGTGGTGGGGGTGGGGAGCAATTTCTTAAATACCCAGTTGCTTAGTAACGAGCTTTGCATGAAACTATTTCCTTGTAGTTGTGCGCCTCGGTCAATGGATCAGTCGCTGGTGTCCGTGATGCTAAACTCTGCAGTACCTCTCCTGGGCTGGGATGGGTGTTTCTTGATGTGATGCATGAGCTCGCGTTCAGCCCCTCCTCCCCGTCTTCCTCCCTGCTTTCCTCTCAAGGTCACACCGGCTCTCCGCAGGCTCCTGAACCAGTAGGCCTGAAAGAAATCAATGTAATTCAAATGAAAACGATCTCCAGCCTTGAGGAATATGACGTGTTATGCAGATCTTTATTCATGGTTCATCGCTGCTCGCAGCTTTAATGGAGCTCGGGTTTGCTTTACATAACGAGGCCTAGTCATTCTGCTTACCTGGGCTTTTTCTTCTCAGCCCGTGTTCATGTTTTCATGAGAATTGCCTGTATTGGCGTTCGATCGATGCTGGTATCGGTTTCTAGAGTGGTTAGGGATAGCTTGTAGTTCACATGTTGGATCAGTGCTATATCTTACTTGTGTATAATTTACATGCGATTTGTATGCCTTGCACATTTAATCTGGTTTTTCTCTAGACATTTGGTTGTGAATTCTGCTTGTCAAAATTGCAAGAAAATAAAAATTAATGTTGTAAAAATGTTGGGCAGGGCAAAATAGACAATTGAAATAACTTATTTTATGTAGTGTAGTCTATTAATTGAGTCCATGAGATAAAAATTATCCAAAATAAGCCCAAATTAAATGATGATTCTTCCATTTTTAAATTTTTCTTCTCCAGCGGTTGCAGCGTCTCTGCAGTGTTTGGGTCCCAGAGCGACCTGTCCACAACCAAGTAATTGAAAAAAATGTACACATAAGAGAAACCGTTTTGATTCCTGGGCTGCTTTTACTTTTCCCATGGGGTGGGAAGGAGCCAGAGAGTGATGGAGGGGAAGATGCGTAGTGAAGAGATAAAAGGATCAGGCTTGAGTTAATGGACGGGTCCGGCTCAGCGGGACATCTGCACCCTGATGCATGTCCGTTTGGATTAGCCCAGATTAACGCTTCCCAATCTACTGTTGACCTTGCTTGAGTTAGCGATCACGCTAATCTGTCCACAGCTTCTGGGATTTGTGGCGATGCGGGATGATGAGCCTGGAGCTGGGCTGGTAAGATCTCAGGATACGTTTACCACGGACAGTTTAAACCGATGAAAGGGAACGTTGTTCTCCATCAGGAGACCAACCATGTGGCAGTGATGCTTTCATATGCAACAATGACCTATTTTCTGCATTTCATCAATGAAACGTCCTGGTCTTGTTCGCCCCATTAACACGGCCTTGAGTGTGTGTGTGTTCAAGCATGTTTGGCTTGAGATTCACAACGTAGTAATTGAGGAACTGCACAACGCCGGCTTTTCATTCACGTTTTAAATTGGGGTAAATGGTGATTTCATGAGCCATTTCACCCTTCATGAATTAGGTTAAAGGAATAGTTCGCTAAAAATGAAAAGCGTCCTTGTCATTTCAATTGTACTTTATGCTCTTATTCTGGAAAATATATTTGATCGAATTAGTTATAATGTGGATAATCTACGCCAGGTAAGCATGTCTGCTGTGTGGACGCTAGGGCTGACGCTAGCTTTTAATGTTTTGAAGATTACGGCATCAAATTTGGCATATTGCATTGCTATGCCTTTTTTTAATATTAATGTGTAACACGGATTTCAAAGATTATGTGGGGAATAAATGAATAACTTTAATGCATCAAACTCATTTACTCACCCTCATGTACTGGTAATTCCGAAATGATATGCATTTGTTTCTTCTGCGGAACAAAATAAGATATTTTGAAGAGTATTGGGGTCCAAATGACACTGAACCCAGTTGACTTTCACTGTATGGGACATTCTTTAAAATATCCTCTTGTTCCGCAGAAAACGGTTTCGTACAACATAAGGGAGAGTACATTGTTATATTGATGTTATATGTTTGATTTAGGGGGGAATTATTCCAGTAATTTCCATTCTGTTCTTCACTATCATCAGTATTCGGAAGACTTAAGGAGAATTGTCACGGTTGATAGACGTGGTTATTGGTGCTGTATTGAGAAGAATTTCATAAAATACTTTCACAATGTATCCCATAGTGCTACAAATAAAAAATAACATCATACAAGCTTAAATCGACATGAGATTGAGTAAATGATAACTGATTTTTCATATTTGGGTGAACTATCGCTTTAACTCTTGGTGATAAAATCCTTTTCGCAATATCTGGCTTGTCTCCATTTTCCTTCATGCCAAACGACGGGTGAGATTTGGCGTCTTTCCTCGCTTGATTGGATGAAGTCGGAAACCCATTAGAATGAGCTCTTGGGTATATCTTTACACTTCCTCTTATTTACTACACTGTAGCATTTAGAAGTCATTGATAAAAAATTGTTAATTTCAAATGTGCAGTAAGTTTTGGTAAACTTGACAATTATGTTATGGTTTCATAATCACTTTCACAATTCAGTTGCTCACACTTCGAGGTTAGTGGTTTGTTGACACCCCTAATATTAAGTATTAAACCTTGGCGTGAATGACCTAGCAACCGCACTGCAACACCCTGGCAACCATCGACAAAATTAGCATCGAAGTGGTATGTTTACTTCAGAAAATTATAGCCTACTCCTCTTTCATTCCCAGATTATTTTATGCCAATACATTTTCAGTGCTGCTAATGAGAAGAGAGACCGTGTAGCTGATGCCGCCACCATGGTCACGTGACTGAATTAGCACTAGCCTGAGGGAATGTAGCTGTCTGTGTTTTGCCCGGAGGAGGGATTCTGGCAGGAAGGAAAGTCATACTGGGAGTCTCAGCTGTTCTCCAGGGCCTCTTCCTCTCACCATCACTGGGTGATCTGCCACTCTTCTCTAGAGCCAAGCTGGCCACGCTGTGTTACGCGTACCCCTGTTGATCGCGCTCTGGAGTAAAACGTGCTTCACAATAAAATGCAGTTGACGATGCGAGGTGCGAGAAATTTCTGTGAAATGGTTTTAGCACAGTTTAGCCTACTTGTGTTGGTGTATTTCCTATTGAACCAGGAAACTGGGCTGGAATATATCAATACATCTACCACACTGGTGGTGGTTGAGGAGAGATCCCCTGATATGATTGTAAAGTGCTTTGGGTGTACAGTAGTATATATGAAAGCGCTATATAAATGCCTCATTCATTCAAAGTGCTGCTGTTTTGGATAGACTGTATCCTTAAATTTACACCTCAGCCGTTTGTTACTTGCCATTGCTAGTCGTGGGAGCAACATACTTAATCTGCAAGCATTCGATTGGTTAGAAATTTGAATAGGCCCAAGAGTGCTGGTTGAGTCTTCAATATTTTTTTTATCATGTTTCCTGGAAGATGATGAATATTTGTTTTTTTATTTTTGGGGCTATTTAGGAGTACATCTCCAGCAATAGATTTACTGAAGTTGATGTGTCAAATAGGTTTGTAGAACAGATTTCTTTGAACCATTTGAAAAAAATAAAAATATTTCCAAAATTCTGTTTAAATTCATTCGTCTGTATAAAACGTGTGTTTTCCCACACTCTGTCTGCATTCCCACTTCTCCACAGCTCTAAAGGCATAGTTCACTTCACCCAAAAATACTGTCATTAATTACTCACCCTCGACGTTCCAAACCCGTAAGACCTTCGTTCATTTTCGTTACACAAATTAAGATATTTTAAGAGCTTCAGAAAGCTCTTGGATTTCATTTAAAAGATCTTCATTTGTGTTACGAAGATGAACGGTCTCACGGGTTTGGAACGACATGAGGGTAAATAACGACAGAAATGACATTTTTGGGTGAACTAACCCTTTAAGGCTCCGATATACTTCAAGCGAAATCAAAGACTGAACTGGTGTAACGTAATTTCAAACAAAATCAGGTCAAAATTATGTTTGTTCCACTTTGGGTGGTGTCGGATGTTTTTTAAAAGTATAATGCGGCTCAGGTATTTCAAAATTAATTTTACCCCCGAGTGAAGAAGAAAAAAAGTACTTGTGTGTGTATATCGGGGCTTTTACACTCCCATTTCAAGAACCTTTTTTGCAAATCTGAGGTGTGAATCATCAGCGCTAAAATGGGAGTTTCATGACACTTTAACGGTTACAAAATTATGCAGGTTAATATTTGAATCAACTGAGAGCTCTAGTAAATGCAAATAAATTGTATTTAATGGTACAGTAACATAACTTTCATATTTCTAATGCATTTACTATAGTCTCTGAGAAAACTGAAGTCCGCGATAATCCTTCATGATACAATCCTTCAGCTCATCGAGGCTCTTCTGTCCCGCAATGTTTTTAAATCCGGGTACAGGTTGTCTTTTCCTTACAGTGCAGGTTTATGTGGTCATAGTTAATGGTGTAATATGCAGCTCAAGCATGTCCACTTACAGAAAAACAGACGCTTATTATGGGTGGTGCTCACTTTGCGAGCCACAGTCTCAGTACGGTACCCTAAATTACCTCCGGTCTGCACCCTGGTGTGACGGCACACACCCTCACCCCCACGGCTGGCTGCAAAGAAGTATTTTTATCCCAGCATTCCTCGGCACAGGAGGAGGACGAGTATCTGGTTCTTCGGAGGCTTGGGTTTCTCAACGGCTATAAGAAGCCACTGATAAACACTTGTCTTGTGGGCTTTTATTGTCTCCTGTCTTTCATTGTGGATCTTACTGTCTCATTCATTCATTCTTGGCATCTCTTCTCTCCGTATCTCCATCTCTTTCTTTTATTTCCTGGGACGACCTGTTTCAGTCCTGCCCCAAATTACAGACAGTTGATTACTGTTGACTCGATTTTTGCCTTACATTTTTACATAATACTTTACATACATTTTTAGATATTTTA
Organism: Phoxinus phoxinus; assembly: GCF_949152265.1. NCBI lineage: Eukaryota > Metazoa > Chordata > Actinopteri > Cypriniformes > Leuciscidae > Phoxinus > Phoxinus phoxinus. The sequence goes on from NC_136879.1 coordinate 16,105,338, forward strand.
GATATTTTTAGTGGCTGTGCTTTAATTAGCGACCTGATCAATGAATTCGGTTACAAGTAACATACCAATTCATCAGACAGGGATAAACAAGTCACTAGTAGAGAACATTACAACACTTTAACATCTACATTTATTGTTTTTTTTGATGCTTTGAAATTGTACAAAAAAAAAAGATAGCCAAATTGCACTTTTTTGAGTGATGCATGCATTTTTTCATCTAGTTTAAAACAATCTAGTTTAAAACGAGACCCCAGCCTGTTTACACGACACCGTTTTCAACTAAAAGCGTAAAACTTATATGCGTTTTGGCCATTTATTTACACGAAAAGCAGTGTTTTGGGTGCCTAAAAACAAGCGCAAACTTTTCCTCCGTGTAAACAACATAAAAAGCAAATCTCGGAAGACGATGGCGTCATGCATATTACGTGTTCAATCTATAGTGTTTCATCGCCATCTAATGGCCTGGCAGCAGAATACAGTGTTTTTAGTCGTTTTCACGGATCTGTGTCTCCGTTTTAAGCATATCGTTGTCGTGTAAACGTACCCTTAGACATATAACTGAATTGCAAAAATAATTATTTTAAAAATAATTACTTTACGAACTAATTTTTCAAACAGTCCCACTACCGTCTTTTGTTGTTCAGACAAACGGGTAGTCCCACCTCCAATTTGTGAACTTGGTTAAGATGTTGATATTTGATTTGAGCTTTTTTGGGGGGGATAGTTTTTCATCATTTGCGCGAGAAGTAACAGGGAAGCATGGAGGACCGTCGCTTCTCGAGCAAGCTTCACAACGCACCTACAACATCTTTCTTGTGGATGCTCGTGTGACAATCACACAATTGTAGACTTTTTTTTTTTTTTTGTGGTAAATATAATGCATATACAAAAAACACTGATCAGCCAGAACATTAAAAGGTGATAGGTGAATAACATTGATTATATCGTTACAATGGCACCTGTCAAGGGGTGGGATATTTTAAGCAGCAAGTGAACAGAAGTTCTTGAATTTCATGTGTCGGAAACAGATCTGAGTGACTTTGACATGGGCAAAATAGTGATGGCTAGACGAATGGGTCAGATCTTCTCCGAAACGACAGGTCTTTTGGGGGGTTCCTGGTCTGCAGTGGTTGGTCTCTACCAAAGTGGTGCAAGGAAGGACAATCTCCGTCAGGGACAATCTGCCCAAGGCTCATTGATGCATGTGGGAAGCAAAGGTTAAACCGCCGTGGTCCAATCACACAGAACATGAAAGAAAGGTGTCCGAACACACAGTGCATCTCAGTTTGCGGAGTATCTGTCCGTGTAGCCGGAAACTGTACAGACTGCCTATGATGTCCACCGTCTACAATTGGGGCATGAGTGTCAGACTTGGACCATGGAGCAATGAAAGAAGATTGCCTGGTCTGATAAATCCCGTTTTCTAATAGATCAGATAGATGACCAGGCTCTGTGCGTCGTTTATCCAGGGAAGAGATGGCAACAGGATCGGAAGAAGGCAGAGGCAGTTATTTTTGTTATTCTTATCCTTGTTTTGCTGGGAAACCTTGAGTACTGGCAGTCATGTGGATGTTACTTTGGAGACTGAGGTAGGCAATTTGTGTCAAACTGGAGGGCCACTGTCCTGTCGAGTTTAGCTACAACATGCCTCAACACACCTGCCTCAATGTTTCCAGTATGCCTCGTGAGACCTTGCTTATCTGGTTCAGGTGTGTGTGATTGGGTATGGTGCTAAACTACAGGACAGTGGCCCTTGAGGAGCAGGATTGGACACCTCTGGCCTAGATGCAGATCCTTCATGGCAATGGTGTTCCCTGGTGGAAGTGGCGTCTTTCAGCAGGAGAATGCACCCTGCCACACTGCACACATTGTTCATGAATGGTTTGAGGAACATGACAAAGAGTTCAAGGTGTTGCCTCGGCCTCCAAATTCCCTCCAAATGCGCTGGACCAACAAATCTGCTTCATGGAGGCCCTACCTTGCAAATTGCATGCTTTTAAGGAACATTTTTTTTTGTAAATAGGCTCATTTTTAAACCGTTGAGTTTTACCGTTTTCGAATCCATTCAGCCGATCTCCGGGTCTGGTGGTAGCACTTTTAGCATAGCTTAGCATAGATCATTGAATCTGATTAGACCGTTAGCATCTCTCTCAAAAACATAACCAAAGAGTTTAGATAATTTTCCTATTTAAAACTTAATGATCTATGCTAAAAGTGCTGCCGCCAGACCCGGATATCGGCTGAATGGATTCGAAAACAGTAAAACTCAACTGTTTAACTCTAGGGGAGCTGGAAAAAAAGCCTATTTCCAAAAAAAGTGGATTATTTCTTTAAAGCATAACGGTGCCAGAAACAAGGTACCAAGTTGGTACTGAAATTGAAACCTGTGACACCTGCATTTCCCTCTAGCATTTTGAGCGCTGTTGAGCAGATTTTTAAACTCCCGATTGGTCATTGTGTTCACGCGCTCAACACATGTCTGTGATTGGCTACAATGATCAACACTGACATCTTTGGCGCTCTTCATCGAGAGACAGATACACACGAGAGCGTTTAAAAGCAGGCGTCTACAGTATCTGCGGATCCCTAATATATCCACTGATAGACGGATCCGCTGATGCACCCCTGCTTTCAAACACTTTTCATTAGCGAGAGCATACACTGTTAGACTTTGCCGTAATTTTACAGTTACTTACCGCAAAAAAGCCCAGTAAAATACCACTTATATTATTTACGGTTAACTACTGTAATATGCACTGCATTGTGGGTATTTTGTGTGAAATTTACAGTAACTTACTGTATATGGTAATTTACAGTACTTTACTGTTTACGCAAAAGCAGTAGTGCTACTGTAAATGAAGAAGACAGATTTCTTGAAGTGTGTAGGCTTCTTTTGACAAGGCCTGCCTCTTTGCAGTATATATGAATTGGCATATATGCAAAGCACTATACAGGAATTTTTTTTTAATAATAATAAATAAATAAAAATATGAAAAAAGAAAAAAAATTATCAATACATTAATAAATTAAAAAAGGATTTTAAATACAGAAATGTCGGCCCTCTGAAAAGTATAATCATAGTTATATACTAAATATATTAGTTTCACCTTTTAATTTGAATTACTGAAATACATGAACTTTTGCACAATATATAGCCTATATATATATATATTAATATAGTTGCCTAACTTGCCTAATCATTGCCTTATAATTCGCGGGATGACTGCACTTGTGTTCATTGTGTACACAACGTGTATTAGGCTACTCATAGGGCTATGCATATTGTATTAATGTGTTAGGCCTATTAAAATGTCATATAAAAATGTTTTATAGTTTTTTCCCCTGTGTTCTGCAGATGAAAATCATGAATCTGCATTCTCAATAAGCAATGCACACGCTGTATGTTTAAAAGTTAAATAAAAAACACGTGGATGGAAGGATTTATTTTAATTCTATGTCATTTTATAAGTCATTTTTATATTAGAATTTTCTCAAAAAACTGGTTCCCATACATAGACATTAGACCTTATTTTTTATAATTTTATAAAATTACTATTTTAATTGTTGCTCGCGTGCAGAGCCCGCGCAACAGCCTCGCAGAATGTAAACAGGGGTTTGTGTGTCAAGCGCGCGCTTATCAGACGTCCCTGCTGAGAGTGGATCGCCACAGACGCCAGCTGTGAGTTTTTCTGAGGTAAGTAGGCTAATTTAACTGAACAAATTTCTTTTATGTTACTTTTACAGCGTAAACTATTACCAATATCAATTAAATATAGCTAAATGTATGAAGAAAGTAAATAATACAATCTAATAGGCTATTATTACTAAAAGGACAGTCTGAAGGAACTTAGTTTTCCTCAAAAACTGCCGCTTTCATATCCCATTATGTCTGACTGCCTTTTCCAGTCGATGGACCCAATCTAGTATTTACACAAACAATGGTTTTCCGTAATTTTTACGACCAGTTAAGGCATATTTTACTCGTCATTTAAAAAAATACCGTAAATGTGTGTGACGTTAGGCTATTTTGAAGTTACCTAGCGCGTTTTTTTCAAAGGCACTCTCTCGCGCTCTCGCTCCAGGCCGATTCTATGGGAGTGCTATGCACCCTCAAACGCAAGCAAGAGCACCCTCAATTGATACTGTAATAATATTTTGGCGCAACAGATTTGCCAAACGCCCCAGTGTATATTTGTGCTTATTTGTGTTCACGCTCTGGAGAACGGAAAATTAATCCATTTACAACGGGTTTTGCAGCGGTGAGCAGCAGTAGCCAATCACAGATTACCGGTAGTTGTTGGTCTCTTGTCGATTTATGCAGGCTCGCGAATTTCGGGCTCGCGAACAAATGTCCTCTATTGAGGACAATAAAGAATGAATATTAATGTGATATGAATATGAATCCTCTCATTAACAAAGTGTAAACACGATGTAAGAGATGTATTGGACCGACAGCTGCAAACTATTTCTGAAGTGACAGCTAAATTTACATAATAGTATCACACGTGCTGGATTCACTCTGCAAAGGACAGACATGCTTAAAATAGTAACGCTTTTTAACGCAATATAAAGGCAGGCTAATAGATTAATTGATACATTTTCATTGCAAAATATTTTAGAAATGCTATGCTAATTATTGGTAAAACGGCCCCCCTATCCCTTCCCCCTCTCCCTCCTGCATGTTGTAGGCTAAAAAGTTATATTCTCTTCTCTCTTTTTTCAGTGTCGATTGTCATCTGAATGTGTAAGTGATCAATCTAGCAGTCATAGATCTGTGATTAATCATGTTCATAACATATAGTCATTAGCCAATAATCATCGATGAAAAAATAATGTTTCTTCTTTTTCTCTTTTGTCTGTGTCAACAGGAGCTAACTACAGCCCAAAGGCTCTTTTAAGAACCACAGCACTGAGGGTCTTTGGCTTTGTAAGTATATGTTTTGAGTAACTATCAGATGCATTATGTGATAATGGAGCCTTGCAGGCCCTACGCTTTCTTTAATTTATTCATTTAACCATATTAAATGTGTCTTATTTTGGGCCCTGGTTTAACGATCTAAATGTATGATAGGGCCCTTTATGTCAAATTTATAAATTAATATAAATTGAGGTATAATAATACAACACAATCAGGAAGAATAAGATATCAATCAAATTAAATCAGAATCAACAAAATTCATACTTCACAACACTGGAAAAAAGTTGTTTGCAACTTCCGGTTCACTGGGACTTAAATGAGCCTCAGAAGTGGCAGGAATGCATTTAAATTATTGATAACAGTGTTATGAGATTAAAGTCAGCATTAAAATCAAGATTGACCCTGTTTACTTTGTTAGCGCATATTACTAGTCTTGTGGTGAACAATGAATCCGTGCAAGTTAATACACAGAAAAAATAGTTTGCCGTGGTAATCTAATCAAAGTCTGAAAAGTTACTTCCGGTCTGAAATGGCGTTCCTTTTCTGATGATGTAGGCTTGACGGCTTGGGTTGGAAAACGCTTAACCACTCCCCTCAGACCGTTACTCTGCTTTGAGCGAGAGACGGAGAGGAGGAGCGCTAAAGTAAAACCCTGCCCTCTGTTCAATATTCTGTTTCACTGGGAAATACGTCACAACACTGGAGACAAGTCGTTTGCAACTTCCGGTTCACGCGTACTTTAATGTTTTAAATAGAAGGTTTTGATTATAAAAATATAAAATGATTTAAATAATACTTTAAAGGGTTAGTTCATCCAAAATTGATAATTCTGTCAGTAATTAAATCACCCTCATGTTGTTCCAACCATGTAAGTCTTTCGTTCATCTTCCGAACACAATTTAGGATATTTTTGATGAAATCTGAGAGCTGTCTCACTCCACCATAGGCTTTCAGAGGGAATGAATCTTGCTGGCCCAGAAAAGTTATTAAAGAGATCGTTAATATATTCCAAGTGACTACAGTGGCTCAATCTTAAGTTTATCAAGCGACGAGAATATTTTTTGTTTGCAAAAAAAACACAAAACTAACAACTTTTTTTCCACTATTAATTTCCTTCTCTCTGGGCTTTGAGTGAGTTCACTAGTATAACTGTGCAGTGTTAGAGGGCCGCTTTTAAAGATGACTACTGTATGTGTTAATATGAAAATGTAAGACCTGTGTTTGTTTTAAGATTCTTTTTAAGGATCAACCCTGAAGAGGTTGTGCACGGCCAAAGTTGACACAAGTCGAAAGACAGGAGGTGTTGTAAAGAGAAAGGTGACTGCCATCAACTCCCGGGTAGCAACGTTTCTGCAGAGGCTCACCGAAATTGAGTGGAGAACATCAAATTAGGTAAGTTTCTTATGCAGTGCTGGACTGGTACAAAAAATTGGCCCGGACAGGCCACCACAATCAGTCAGACACCAACACCAGTACACAATTTTTGCAGTTCCATTAAATATTTGTCCCTGCTGTTCTCAGGGTGTCCGTGAATCCTTTAAAGGTAATTAACACATGGTTACCGAGTAGATCGTTCTCTGGGATGCGTTTTCATGATAATCGAATGTAAAGAGTTTTATCTCTAAAAACAGATTAGTTTATAACGCTAGTATATGGGGTAGAGAGTAAGTTTAAGTAAATCGCTAGTTAATACCACTAACAAGGCTCAAAATAGCCTCACACTACCACGGTAGCATAATGAGGGTCCTTACATGCAAATCGAAGCATTGAGAACTTTGTAAGTGTACAAACAGTTTAATAAGAAGATACTTTATAAAGACAGTACATTACGCGTATTCAGACACAGCCATCTTGGAAAACAGTCTCGACAAGTCGAGCAACGATTGCCATGCTAAGTGATTTGAACTGTGACTTGGAATCTTCTGTTGTTTCCGGAAGAAAGCACTGAACGCAACAGAGAAAATAAATAAATACAAATAATAATACAAAAATGAACAAGTCACAGTTCATATCACTTAGCACAGCGTTCGTTGCTCGACTTGTCGAGACTGTTTTCCAAGATGGCTGTGTCTGAATACGTGTAATGTACTGTCTTTATTAAGTATCTTCTTATTAAACTGTTTGTACACTTACAAAGTTCTCAATGCTTCGGTTTGCATGTAAGGACCCTCATTATGCTACCGTGGTAGTGTGAGGCTATTTTGAGCCTTGTTAGTGGTATTAACTAGCGATTTACTTAAACTTACTCTCTGCCCCATATACTAGCGTTATAAGCTAATCTGTTTTTAGAGATAAAACTCTTTACATTCGATTATCATGAAAACGCATCCCAGAGAACGATCTACTCTGTAACCATGTGCTAATTACCCCTAGGTTTATTTTTCACCGGAGTTTTCTTTTATAGGAACACTCCACCGTTTTTTAAAATAGGGCTTATTCACCGTCTTTCCTACATTTAGATAGGTGGGCAAATGCATTTGTCTCAGTGCATGCATTGTTTTAGTTTGACAGGGTCGGCGCTTGCTTAGCTTAGCATAATGAATGGAATCCTTTGTTGCCAGCTAGCATGTACTGAGTAAAAGTGATAAAAAATAAAACACCTAATTACTACTGCGTATTCACAAGTACAAATAGCGATGCAGATTAAGACTAGGTGATTTCCAAGGCAGATATTGACTTGGGACTATATCATGGTGAAGCACAGGCGAAGCACTGCTACTTGGGCGCAGAGATATCACGCAACACATGAAATCTGTCAACTTACCGGCGTGACCTGCACCGAGTATCTTCGCTTTTGGATTGTGTTGAGTTTATTTCAGTCGGCATAGGTTGGCATATTCCCCCACACTCACACCACCAGTTTGTGTTGGCTCTCATCCTCACGTCCTCAGGTTGTTGAGCGATCGCAACCTCCTTCTCCTGTTGTTCTATTTCCAAAGCACGCAGCTCCTCTTCTGAAAACTCTGGTTCATAGAGGTATGGTTCTGGATCTTGACTGTCTGAGAAGTCACCCTCTTCTGTGCTTCACCCTAATATAGTCCCAAGTCAAAATCTGTCTAGGAAATCGCCTAGTCTTAATCTGCATCGCTATTTGTACTCGTTGTGAATACGCAGGCCACAAGAAGTAATTAGGTGTTTTTTTTATATCACTTTTACTCAGAACATGCTAGCTGGCAACAAAAGATTCCATTCATTATGCTAAGCTAAGCTAGTGGCGACCCTGCCAAACTAAAACAACGCATGCACTGAGACAAAAGTCTAAATTTAAAGGTGCTCTAAGCGATGTCACACATTTTTAGGCCAAACATTTTTTTGTCACATACTGCAAATATCTCCTCACTATCCGCTAGCTATCTGTCTCCTGAACACACTCTAAAAAAACGCGGTCTCTGTAGACACCCCAGGCTCCACAAACAGCAACAAAAACAAACTGGACTAACCCGCACCACAACATAACAAACAGTGTTCCAGCCAATAACCGACAAGAAGGATTTGGGGGTGGGGTTTGGGTTGTTAGTGCGCGGATGAGGAGGAGGGAGGGTCTAGCTAGCCTCCGTTTTGTTTGGCAATAGTTCGAACGTCAACAAGAAGTGACGTCACCCAGGATCGCTTAGAGAACCTTTAAGAAAGACGGTGATTAAGCTCATATTACATGTGCGGTGCTACCAAATCTGGTGCTGGTGCTACAATCTGTAGAACTTGCTGTTTGAGTGTGTTATGTCCAAGGATGTATTTTTTATTTATTTATTTATTTTAATTTATTTTCCCCTTTCTCCCTGTTTCTCTCTCTCTACTTCCCATAAGCAGAAAGGAATTGCTGCCACCTGACGCCAATGATCGGGTGTAAATCTGCTGTGATTGGAGGAGCCAGTTATTTATTTGTAAACTTTTGTTGTATTGTTCTTTATCATACAAATGTATATTGTTATTTTTTTGGGATTAGTAGAGAGGTGGGTGCCATTTCCTTTTGATTTAATTTCCTCTTGTTTTAGCTGAGAACTGTTAGTGTATTTTGTATTTGATTTAAGAAAAAAAAAATGCGTATTGTCATGATCTGCTTTTATTTGTTATGCATGAATTTCTCTTTTAAATGTTGCATCACAATAAGTAAATTGAATGTAATTAATTGTGATAGTAAATAATAAATATGCTGATGTACATGAACTCAAGTAACTTTTTTGGAATTTATTCAATTCAATAGCATTAATAGTGTAAAATAATTGAAAAATAAGTTGCAGTAAGGGTATTGTACTGTAAAATGAAACTGCGGTAAGGGCATCTTACTGTAAAATGAAATTGCGGTAAGGGTATCTTACTGTAAAATGAAATTGCGGTAAGGCCATCTTACTGTAAAAAAAATTGCAGTAAGGGCATCATACCGTAAAACACATTTACAGGTAAGCTACTGTAAAGTGGAACTTACAGTAACTTACTGGCAATAGTGCTGCCAGTAAGTTACCGCAAAAATACAATAAAATGTCTAACAGTGTAGACAGAGATCCAGGGATATAGTTTGAAGCGTGAGTGAATTGGAGATGGAGAAGTGGTGATACGCTGAGTGGCTTCCTGACAGCAATGACTGGCTACTGTTCTCAGTATTGATATCCCTTCTGACTGACTGAGGAGGAGTGTCTCTCTGTCTCTGTCTTCAGTGTTATTGCTCATCTCTCCTCCTCAGCCTTCCCACATCAGCGTCTGGTCAGAGTTCAGCATCCCAGCTGTATGTTATATTATATATTAGAATTTATTGGGATTAACCCCTTGAGATGTATCATCTCATTTTCGAGGGGGTGCTTACAATGAAACAATTACAACTTAAGGAACATAAGATTACAAGTAACAATACATCAGCAAACAGGCAAACAACAAAACACCACCAAAAAAAATAATTATAGCAATAACAATAATAAAGAAATGTATAGCAATAACAATAAATAAAAATAAGCAACAGTACACATAACAACAACAACAGTTTCAATGATAGCATGTGCAATCTACTTTAAAATAAAATAATAAAGATTGTTTAAACAACTGAAATGAAGTAATGGATCTAATATATACAGGCAAGTTATTCCAGTCTAATAGGGCTTTAAACATAAATGCTCTCTTACCAATTGTTTTTTTAACACAAGGAACGAGAAAGTAAGTCTGACTCTGGACGAATGCCTAACTTGGTGGTTTGAAGAAAAGAGTACAAAGTATTGTTGTAGATAACTAGGATAATCAAAGTACATTTAAATATAAATTGGAGCCAGTGAATCTGCCTTCTCACATTCAAAGATGGCCACTGAAGTGCATCATGCATTGTACAGTGGTGAGTGGAAAATGGACATCCTAAAACAAATCCGCAAACTCTATTATATGCCGAATTAGGTGAGACAAGATCAGATTTTAATGTCGTCTGATAAACCACATCCCAGTAATCAAAAAAGAAATATTAATTGAGCAACTAGTTTCTTACACTATAAGAGAAGCAATTTCGAGATCGATGCAAAATACTCTTCGTAAAACATGATGAGTTTAAAGGAAAGTTTAGATGTTGGGGTAATATCTGCCAAATGGAAATCTAACGAGAGCCAAAACCTCTTATAACGCCCATTCCTGAAACTAGCCAACATATTGTACATGTGTTTTATGACACCGGAAGTCGTTTTAGGTGACAAATACAATGTAGGATTTTCATCGGCTCCCTTTCCAGAATAAACAGCATGTTTCACTCTTCATTCAATTGCAAATCTGTCAGATTTTTTTCTTTTTCTTTAATGGACCTTAAAATGATTTAGAAAAATCTCTCAATTTATCAATGGGTCTATTCATGATCTTTTATTATACTTTTTATTATAGCAGTTATGTTTCACATGGTTTTAAGCTCAACAGGATCTGTCCCCATTCACTATCGCTCTGACACAGAGACGAAGATATTTAGCAGAATATCTCAAAACGTGACGGTGTGGTCCACCAATAAGAAATAATGTTAAAGTAAATGATTTTTGGATAAACCATCATTGATGACAAGTATTTGAAGCAACCTATATTTTTATTTATTGATTATGGACACTTTTTTTGTGTCATTGACAAGAAAAATTTACAAAAGTTTCAATTGAATGTCTCTAAAAATGTCATGTTATGTAACTATCAAAGGAAAGGGCAAAATATATTTTAATCATATGTACAAAATCATTTTTAAATACGTTTTTTTAAAATATGTTTTCAATCTAAAAAGATTTTTAAAAATATACATTAATTTTCATGTCTAGGGCAGTAATACCACATGACATTTTACAACTAACTTTCCTTGTCATAAAATTGGTCAAATTATTTGAGATTTTAACTTGGAGACTTACTGACCTTTCCAAATCAGACCATCAAGACATTTTTCATATGAATTAAGCAGTGGAGCTTTTTGTTAATATATTTAAAGAAATAATAAATTGTGCCAATTAACTTTTTTTATTTTTTATTAAAGGAATTGTATTTAAGTAATATACAGTTGTGGTCAGAATTATTGGCATCCCTGGTAAATATGATCAAGATGCCTGCAAAAATAAATCTGCATTGTTTATCCTTTTGATCTTTCATTCAAAAAATTCACACAACTCTAAGCTTTTAATGAAGTAAAATAATTGTAAGTGGGAAAAATCACAATATAAAATAAAATGATTTTCTCCAAAACACGGGTGCCAATAATTCTGACCACAACTGTAAAATCAAGACTGTATTATCTCACTTGTCACCGAAAAAATAATCATCATCATTTTTAAACACCTCTATAGGCTATGTTTATATATTTTTTATTTTTTTTCCTATGAAATGCATTTTCATTTCCTTATTATCCAGGCGAGTAAATGAGCGTAATTTCATCAATCCTAATATAGAAATTTCAATTCTTTGGAGAAATGTAATTATGGTTGTTCATTTGCATTTATAGCAAATGCGTGCCAGCACACACTTTAAGACCGATTCACCAGGGGAATATTATGGGAGACAGCAGAAAGCGCGTTTGTGTGTGTGCGTGTGTGTGTGCGCATCTCCTTAGGCCAGTGCTGTGCCATCACTAAACTGTCCTCCCCCAGATGCTATTTATAGTAAGAGTCTACCTCAGAGACATCTGCAAAGAAGAAATGCATCTATAATTAAACTGAGCTTCTCTCTCACGCTCTTACACACACTGTCCTTCACTTCCCCTCTTTTATCCTTTTACTCTCGCTATTTATATTTATTTACTTTTCTCCAAATAGTATTTATGTTCCCTTACCTCAGACCCCGTGTTATTCTCTGTCCAAGCCGTATACCCACAAGTACCATAGTGTTTCCATGGGCATTTTGCATGGCATCCCTTGAAGTACCTCGAGTACATTTAAAATACCACAGTATATACATATGGTATTTAAACCGTACACTTGTTTGTATTGAAATGCCATTAATACTGTACCATAGGATCACCACCGTACTCTTTTGTAAGGGTTGTATTAAGTCGGCAGCAGGGTTATTAGTTGACTAAAATAAACGTTAATTAGCAATAATATTTAAAATTAAATATTTCAATGTTAAATATTAAAATTCTTAAATTAATTTTATTTCAGCTAGGCCTAGTTGCCAAAGAAACATTTCTCATTTTTAAGTTTAAATGGATGTACCGTAGTAAAATAGCGAAAATAAATAATATATAATACAAATTAATAAAAAAATATAAAATACAGTAGTCATATTTAAACGACAAACAAAAATGCAAAAAAATTATTGTAATTTAATAATATTTTAAAGTAATACTAAAATAACACTGATCTGTCCTGATATTATATACAATATTATTATTTATTTTAATTTTTTTTTAATGTAAAAATGTGGCAAATTTTGCAAATGTTTCCACAGGATTAGAACACGCATAATTCATAACGTTCTACAAATGCTCTGCCTCTTTAATGTACATTTTATTATAGATTTTGGCTAATATATTAGTGCTTTTCAGCAACCAATACTGTAAGTGTTTAGCTCTATTAAACACATTTTACAGGATTATGCAGAATTTCCCTAAAAATCAGTCGAGAAAATGCAAAAAGTCATCAGATTCTGTCTTGCCGGTCTATATGTACTTTTTTCTCCTTTTTTTTTCAGCATTAACATATATGTGAACATGTTGATTCCTCTGAAGTCTTTGTTTCACCGGCCCCTGCAGTCTCTGTGCTGTAGACGGTCTCTCGGGCTCTAGTTAGTCATTACTGTTGTTCTCTGAACGTGCGGTTGTAAGCGGGAGAGATGGAGTCGTCATGTCCCTACAATCTATAATAATATAATCGTTGTGCTTAATTTCTCAAATGGATTGCTGGCCAATTCTTTTTTTTTTTTCTTTTTTTTTTTTACATATTCAATAATTCAACATTCCATTTAGTTTCAATATCTAGGCAATAACAAATAAAATAAAAAATATTGTCACGGTCACACCAGAATCAATTTTTTTACATTTTCATGACATTTTCTTTAAAGTTTCCCGTAGCCTATTTTAATCCAAAATAAAATAATTAAGTGTGTATTTGTTGTAGTTCTTTAAAATGTTACAGTTTCTACTTGTTTCTGCACATCATGATTCTCATTACAAATCCTTACAAACTTATTATACAGACTTTTTGCATTAAAGTAATTTGTAGAATTAAGAAACAAATTTCTTTTTAAATAGAGATTGCGATTATCCCACGACAACTAAAAAAAAATAACATGCAATTTACTAGGTTCAAAAGGACAAAATGTTAATTGCTGCAGCATCTAAAAAATATTTGCTTAATTTGAATTAATTAAAAAAAAATGTTTTAATTGATTCAATGATTTATTCATAAAGATAATTTGTAACTTGATAACTTGTTTCATTACTGAATGAATCACCATTTTTTTTAAACAAATCTCTGGAATGAATGATTCGATGACAAATGAATGTTATTAACATACTGGCGTAACAATGTAATGATACAATCTTTATTTGAAACGATACTTTCAAAAGGTGATTGTCTTTTGATCGCTTCTGTAGACATCAGGATTTATATCCAAACCATAAACTTTTATCCCAGTACTTCTGTGATAATCTAAATTAATGTAACTCATAAATAATTATACCGTCTGTGAAGCCGTTTCATAACTATACATGACGACTGTTGTCATTTTGTAATAAGATTGCGTGGGTGTTTCAATCGAGATCACAATCTTTTAGCGATTTATCGTGCAGGTCTTGCATGAATTGTCCAAAAACAATCTTTTTTAAAATTTCAAACAAATTATGATTCATTAAATATACTTAATATACATTAAATATACTTTAGCAAATATTTCTACCCCAAAGCCACACCAGTAGTTGGATCCAGACATCCACTCCTGTCTTAATTTTAATTGTGTATATGTATAAATAAGTATTCTTCCCATTGATTTAAAGTGAAATATGACCTGACCATTTCTTGGTGCCAATCACCCTTTGATTCTCCCAGATTAACCGCCATTCATTATTCTTCCACTTGTTGACAATGAGCAGATATGTTTGGCCTTCCTCTAAAGCATTCAGCTGCCACATTCCTCATTTTACTATTGCCCCCCTTCTGTTCTGGCATGTCCTCTTCTAGTTGCACTGCATGGAAGTGCAAACTGCCAGAACTAGTTTAATCCACACTGTCGTCCTACTAGTTTCAGACCCCCAAGCCATCGTATGAGCGTGTGAACCTCTGAACTCCTCAAACACACAGGCTCTTTCCTGCCTATTCCTCAGCTCCGGTTGGACGCTAGAGTAACTGACGTTTTGTGAATCCACTCTTTTTACAACGTTTATCACACGGTCTTAAATAAAATGCTTTCCAGATGACACACTCTTTAATGTCCTGTGTTGGTGCTTACCACCGGTTGCTCCAAGCGGGCTTGTTCTGTGACGTTACATGGAACAAATTCCCAATGCTTTATAGGTTTGTAAAATAAACTGTGGCCATGTTTGAAAGTGTCTGTCTTCTCTCTGCAGGTCTTATATTACTCTTTTATCTGGTCTTCTATGGCTTCCTGGCTGGGATGTTCAGTCTCACCATGTGGGTGATGCTACAGACGCTGGAGGATCACACTCCCAAATACAGGGACCGAGTGGCCAATCCAGGTAACAATCCCACAACATTAAGGTACTATTCTTTGTTAAGCCCCTTTGGAAATGTATGTATTATGCAAAGCGGTACAAATCAACTGAAATTCAACAAGATGCAGCAATACATTTTTCAAACAGTAGTATGCCGCATTAAATATTGTATGTCATTTTACAAAGGTGCACCGTTTTCTTGCAAAATAAATACAAAACTGAATGAAATCGAACAACTTTCAAAAATGCAATATGTCTCCATGTAGTCTATCAATCAGTGTTTCAACCACAAAAAGATGACAATAATACAGCTTGTCACGTAACATTGCTTTTACTTAAAAAAAAAAAAAAGTTTTGCCATGAGGAAAAATCGCCATGCACTGTCCCTGATATACCCAAAATAATCTATATCGAATCGAAATCGGATTTGAATCCCAACTGTGTGATTAGAAATCGAATGGTGAAATTTGTGTCAATATCCATCCATACTGCACATACTGTACACTGCAGAAGTAGAAGCAGGACTGCAGTGTGTATTCTGAACATCGCCATACACAAAAAAATGGCTTGGTGTTTTTTTGTTGCTTTTTTTTATAATGGTGTGCAGTTTAATTAGAAGTATGTAACTTTCATAACTGGTTAGTTGTACTGTACATGAGGAAGTCTTATTGGGGAATGTAGAGCGTTTCTAAATCATTTCTATTGCGTAAAACCGTAGATGACAAAGACAAAAGACTTGTGTGTACATCTGCATTTTAATCCCTTAAAGCAAAGCTGTCTATTATCAGAGCAAGCCTCTCATGTGAAACGGTCTATCACACCATATTTGATCATTTTGCAAAGCATTATCTCTGAGAAACCACTGTTAAAGAACAAAAACTTTAGTTTTCTTTGCCGTGTGTGTTTGTGTTTTAGATTAGGGTTCAATTCTCACTATTATATATATTTCAGAGTGGTTTAATAACACATTTTATGGCTTATTGATCTTCTCACGTAGTTAATGGTTCTGAAATGACTTGAGATTTATAAATCCTTCTATATGCACAATTTGTGACATTGAGTGCCATTTAGCTGGTGTGATTTATTCAGTGCTATTTTTACCGTTACCTCCATTAGAGTCAGAACACACAACACCAGTCTCAGCAGTGTTACACATCATCCATTAGTCTCACACACACACACACACACACACAGTCGTACACTGTACAGCCCCCACACACTTGTGTACAGTGGTTGCGATGAGTGCGCTCCAAATCCATCCTCTCTCTCGATTATGAGCGCCGTTAAACCCGGCAAATGAGACACACTCTCTCGCTCGCCATCATTCATCCTTCCCCAAGTGTCAATTTATTCCTCCCACTGATCTCTTTTTTTCTTCCCTCAGCTCCCCCCACCTTTCTCGAGATCTTTTAGTAACAGAATGTTCTCGGTACAGACACAGTTGGACATCATTTCAGACAAGTTGCAGTTTAGTGTCTCCAATTATCAGTGCATTGACTGTTCCAAGCAAGATTTTGAGTGTCAATGATCACAAATGCGCAATGATGGAGTTTATATTTCAAAGACTAATGGAAATAATTAAACAAAGGTCTTAAACTCCCTCTAAACTGTCTTAGTGAATATAATTTTTTTGTAATTGTTGGCTAGAAATTGGCATTAACTGGAAAACGTATTTAAAGGAACACTCCGACTTTTTGGGACTTTAGCCTATTCACCTTATCCCCCAGAGTTAGATAAGTCCATACATACCTTTTTCATCTCCGTGCGTGCTATAAGTCTGTTTGACGCACCCACCGCTAGCCTAGCTTAGCACAAAGACTGGATGTGAATGGTTGCAGCTAGCATACTAATCCAAATAAGTGACAAAATAAAACAAACATTTTCCTATTTACATGTTGTGATTTGTATAGTCACAGAGTGTACAAAAAACAAAGTCACATGAGACACAGACATATTTTAACCGTATAAATACTGGGAACTATATTCTCTGAAGGCGAAGCACTGCTACTTGGGCGGAGTGATAACCGCAGCACCTGAGACGCGCCGTTGTTTCTTCTGTCAACAAAACCACGTGAGTGACTCTAGCTCCGCTCAAGTGTTACTGGGACGACAGAGCGCGTTCGAGGCAACAATACTAACATTACAGGGGATACATGGAGCCCGTAAACAACTGCAATAGTAGTTACCACCCTATTCATATAATAGTGTCACTAACGTTACATTAGATCTAAGTTAGCTAATGGCACTGTTACAGTAACGTTAGGCTAAACATTTAAAAATATAACGGAACACTTACCGCAGCCGCTCCACTTTGTCCTGTAACGTTATGTGATATAGATGGGATGGCCGTATCCTTCAGCACATGTTTCAAGGTCCTTGTGGCAAATTCCATTTTTTTTAAATAGTCGTCCTCAGTGAAATGTACCGAGCAAACATAATGTCCCTTGATAATCTCATTAGGTGTGTTTTGATCAATATCCAGAGCAAGTAGCCATTTCTTCATCCGGTCAGCGTTTTTAGTTGGAATTCTATGAAACATCATGGTATCACCTGGTCTCCCCTGTTTATTGTCACAGCTCTTTACAATACAGCGAAAATCCATGATTGTAAACTACGCTTTTACTATTTATAAATTGCTGACTCTGTTACCCAAACTCTGAACAAACTCCCTGCTCCTCACCACGGCGCGTCTCAGGTGCTGCGGTTATCACTCCGCCCAAGTAGCAGTGCTTCGCCTTCAGAGAATATAGTTCCCAGTATTTATACGGTTAAAATATGTCTGTGTCTCATGTGACTTTGTTTTTTGTACACTCTGTGACTATACAAATCACAACATGTAAATAGGAAAATGTTTGCGTTATTTTGTCACTTATTTGGATTAGTATGCTAGCTGCAACCATTTACATCCAGTCTTTGTGCTAAGCTAGGCTAGCGGTGGGTGTGTCAAACAGACTTTTAGCACGCACGGAGGTGAAAAAGGTATGTATGGACTTATCTAACTCTGGGGGATAAGTTGAATAGGCTAAAGTCCCAAAAAGTCGGAGTGTTCCTTTAAAACGTCATGTAGGTAAAAAGGGAAGGTAATCCGACAGTCACCTTAATTTTTATATAGTGCTTTTAACAGTATGGAGTGTTTTAAAGCAGCTTTACAGTTATAATAGAAATTAGCGTAACAGTGAAGTTGCGAAGATCATTAGTCATTAACTTAGGAGCCGCCAACACGACACCGTTCCAACAGAAAACCCCCAACGTGCTCCGGCCGCCCCTTTACGCAAAAAGTGCCTGGCGTCTCGAGAGCGCACTCCCCGAAATAGGCTTGAAGGTGCAAACGATTATCCGTTTTCTCTGCGCAAACCTCAAAAACACAAACCCGCGAAGACGCAGACGGCGCGCACATGCGCATCACGTGTTCGGTCGATAGGTAAGCTTCCTAGTACCTTCCTAGTGCGCCGGTGCCCGCAACACCAAGGTCATGGGCCCGATTCCCAGGGAAGGCAAGAACCGACAAGAATGCAAATGTGCACCCCGAAATGCAATGCAAGTCCTTCTGGACAAAAGCGTCTGCCAAATGCATAAATGTAAATGTGCGTATTAAAGTATTGCAGTTGTGTCAACACTCTAAAAACGCACATATTGAATCAATGTATTGTTTATCTGCATGACTTATTTTGTCCTCAGGGCTGATGATCAGGCCGAGGTCCTTGGAAATTGGATTTAACCGATCCATTCCCCAGCAATACAGCAAGTATGTGCAGCACCTGGAGTCGTTCCTGCAGCGTGAGTATCAACGCTCTAAGTACCTTACCTCTCTACATATTTGCCTTGTAAAGGTATAAAGTAATACTCAACATAGCACCACCTGAACCTAACCAGATTTTTAACAATTTAAGAACCAGAATTAGTCAAGACCAGATCCTCTGAGACTCAGACCAGTTCCAGACTGCCTAAACCCCAAACCAGTAACAGACCTTCCAAGACCGTGACCATTATCAGGCCTCCCCAATACCTAGACCATTTAAGACCCAGACACTTAAACCCAGAGCAAAACTAGACCTTTCGACGTCCAGTTCCAGCTAGTCCCAGAAACCAGGCTGTACATTTTAATGGTTACCGCTCTAAGAAGCTGTTCAGAGTCTTGTGAAGATGAGAGAAGGCAAGAGATCAAGACTCTGTTCAGAACCAGCAAACATTATCCATGTATGGCAGGCAATGGGTGGATAAAATAAATGTTTGAAACAAATCATATTAGGAGGATATTGTTAATAGCCAGATTTTAGATCAAATAATGACATTTTTTACTAACATGGGTGTTTTTGTTACACTATTGCTCATCGAGGTCATATTTGGGACAATCAACCGCTACACTTAAGTAATCAGGAGGACGTTGTGTTGTCAGATATTTTGCAAGACAATAAGAGGACTTCAAATCCACCATAATATAAAGGGTATATATATAAATGGTGAAATGTTTTCAATTTCTTTTGATTTGCTTCTCTCAATAGACCCCTTTTCAGTTAGTAAACATGATGACGTTTGTCTGTGGGCGGAGCTTAGGTGGTTGCAGAATGATCCCTCTGGCCGCTTCACTAATGTTAGTTTGCAAGTTTTGTTAGCTTGTTTTTTAACAATGACTGGAGAAAATCCGATTTTATGATAATATGCAAGGTCACTGTCCATGACTGCGATTGTTATTTGCTAAAATTTTAACGGACGGAAGCAGATTGGCCGACCCGTACATGCTCAGTCTATGGCTGGACGATGTGACAGGATTAACGTTAACGCTACCTCCGGTCGAGTGGCCTGACTTCTACACCTACCCGATAGAGAAACCTGAGCGTAAAGAGAAACTGAGGGCATACATCTTTAGATGCCTGTAACTATGTGCTGAATGGCCATGTAGGCTACAAGACTTGTGTGGTACGATCCGAAGTTCTGCCTAGCCAGCGCCAAGAAGACGACAATGTAAAGAGTGGCATTACGGTGCAATTTCAATGGTGTGAATATTATCTAGAAATAAAAATTCCAGATACAGCATATTCATTTTTCATAAATTCTTGCACCCAACACAACACAAAAAGATGACATTTTAATAATACTAATTTAAGCTCCGAATCTGTGCTGGTTTGTATGGGCTGCCTCCAGTTTTCCCTTTGTTTTGCCCCCAGCTAGCGCCGTGACGTTGGCTCGAAATTGGTCTATACATAAACTTCTCAGATAATGTCCCCCTTGTGTAGCCTCTGTTTGGATGGTTTGAATGAGATCTTCGTAATACTCCCACTGCTGATGGTTAAACGTGCTTGAATTTGCACAAATTGTTCTCAGCTGTATGCGATCACCACCCCACTAGAGAACGTAGAACTTGAAGGCTGCATCCGGAAACGTTGGCAGCTGACTTGTTGACTCGCTGCCTTATCAGGCAATGACTTTGTAGTCAGTGTTTGTGCATGAAGGTACCTCACAAAGCCGATTTCGTACAGACTTCTGAGGCAGAATAAAAGTTTAATGATCTACAACAAAATAGAGCGAACTTTGGTGATAACCAAGTAAATATTTAATTTCCACGATATTAATTTCTCGCTAGAAATGACTAAAGAAGTGGAAAACGTTGGTCAAAAACGCATTTACAAGCATACTGTAAACAAATGCAACTTTAAGACACCATCTTTATTTTGTAGCTCAACTGTCACAGAATTGAAAGCACAGGATTGTGGGATATCAAAGGCTGAAGTGAAGGATACACCTATGCTGCCTTCAAAAATTAATCGGATGAAGGTATCTCAGGAGACAGGAAGTAAAGCTAACATTGGATTTGGACGTGCATTGATCCGAAAGGGGCGTTCACACTAAATTTTTTTGTTCCATTGACTTCAATTCATACACATGCGAACGCTTCAGGCCACTAATGCAAGCTCATGCAAAAAGTTTTGTATTTTTCTGCATTCAAAAGTTCAAGTTTGGTGAACTCTGAGCCGCGAATTGGCATCACATGAAGATGTGAGCAAGTAAAACGGCTTGACCTATTGACTGAATTAATTCAACAATATTTTTGCAGTAAATTCGAGTAGATTTAAAAAATACATTTTCAGTTTATTGTTGTGAACAGTAATAAAGTTAAGTTCATGTTTATAAATAAGACTCTGCAGACCGTGACATCATATCATGACCATTGCAGTGTCTGAATTTTTGCATGCTCATACTCTAGTGTGACCGTGGCTGAAGGCAGCATTTTTTAGCTTTCGGACATGCAGCCAAAGTCTTTCTTAAATAGATCACTAATGATCAGATACAGCAGTCATGAGTGACTCATTTAAGGACCCCATGCAATCAAAATTGGAGTCTTGTGGCTGTTTTAGTCAATTAGGTTTAAGGTCATCTAGATGCTAGTTTTAGGAGATACACTCATTTAAAGTGTTTCTACACTGGGAAAATTGACCAGAAATATCAATGACATCAGCTGCTGCTCAGAGGCATTTACACATTTTTCTCATATAAAACACTTGTCCTTCCCTAAATACACCTACCACTGATTAGCAATAGCAAATCACGGTTCAGTGGTTTGTCTGATGCTATGTTCAATTATCTTGCTTGCTAAAAGTGCAAAGATCACCTCTTGAAGTCGCAATTCCAACTTGTATCTCTTTTGGAAATCCACACCTGTGATTGTACTCGAGATGAGCAGCACCCAGGTCCGTGGTTAATGACAAACATGACATTCATTTTATGAAAAATAAGTTCCTCTGTTACATTGTTAAATCCTGTTTCGAAAATATGTGCAGAAACGGTTGTGTAAAACATGCCCTGCATTCGAATATGCCTACTATATAGTGTAGGGTAAATTAGTATGTTTGATATGAGTATTCATAGAAGTTTATAGTATTTAGAAAACCGTAGGCGAAATTTCCCGGAAGATTCTGAACTGAACTGTCTGATGGACATTTTACTATCCCTTTAGCCCAAAGGAGAGGGTTTGTGAAGTGCCATAGGTCACATGACAAAGCCAACATGGCGGATGTAGTGGGTCTGGATTTCATTACCATATAGAACATACTTTTAACAGTCATAAAGTTCTTTCCTCATCAAATGTAGTGCCTACTGGGTGCTAAAGACAACTACGATTATGTCTCTTATTTTGGAGTTGATCTCAAGTAGAAATGTCCCAATTCTGACCTTGATTTTAAACTAAAACTATTAGCTATTTAAAGAGAAGTACAACTTTTGAGATGTCCTTCCTCAACTGGACGTATCAAACAGGAATGTTGTGCTTCTCAAACCATTTTGGGGGCTTTTAAGCTCTTATTTGGAGCACGCAAAGACTTCCAAATTGGCCACACTTGTAGACAAGAAAAAACGTCTCCCACACAATTGTATCAAACTACTGCTGATTATTTTCAGCTCAGCGCCGTTATCTCACTATCTGTTCTCTCTCTTTTGATACTTCAGAGTACAATGACTCCCTGCAGGATGGGAACGAGATCTGTACCAAGGGGGAGTACTTTGAGCAAGGTGATGATGTTGCTGTGGAGAAGAAGGCCTGCCAGTTCAAGAGAAGTTTTCTACGGCAGTGCTCTGGACTGGCTGATGGCAATTTTGGTTATTCAGAGGGCCAGCCATGCATCCTAGTCAAGATGAATCGAGTGAGTCGCATGTTTTTACGTGCTCCCCAGTAAAAGGTAGAGGTCGACCGATAGTGGATTTTACCGATAACGATAGCTAGGTTGGGCCATACTTGCCGATAACCGATTAATGAACCGATAGATTTTAAAATTGATACTGGATAAAAACAAACATAACACTCCAAGTAAAACAGTGCTGAACTTTATTATAAAAATAAAAAAAACTGTATTGAACCATGAAAACATGCTAAATGAAATAAATATATAAATGTGAATAAATATTTAAGTCAATACAAGACATTCATTCAAACTGAAACAAAAAGTAATACTCTAAATAACAAATAAAACCAGTTACATTCAAAATTTAACTATTTAACTGTTCTTTTCAAGCCAACTTAATTAATAAAAAAGTAACAAAATTTGTATTAAAGTGAAGATGAAAAAAAAAAAATAACCGAAATCGAATGCTTTTCTGATTCGTTTATGTTTCTGACGGCTGTATGAACATATCAGTTTGCTTACGTCTCTAGCTTTAAATATGCAACTTCTCTGCATATTTAATGCATAAATGTGACCAGCTGGATATGAACTAATGCAAATATAGAGGTAACAATTGTGACATTAAACATTCGGGTCGGACTTGCGTTTATGTTTGTCAGTGTTTTAACCGCTTGAGGTACTACTAATGTTAGCGTCCTCTCAGCCTCGAAGGCAAACAAACATACTGTTGTGCTGTTCTTTCTCTACTAATGCAGCATTTAGTCAACAAATTTATCACTTTATAATGATATGACAATGTACTGTAACTGTATACATACATTTGAGCTGTCGGTGCTTTAAACGCGCATCTGATGTCAGCGCTCTCCACGCAGCATGTGTCGAAATAAACAACACGAGGCACGAGTTTTTATTACACCTCTAGAGGCCGCTCTTGTACTGCATCATGCCAGCAGACCCTTCTCAGCTCTTACACTGTGTAATGAATGACAGCGCGCGCTTCTCAGCCGCTCCAGCAATGGACGCAACCAGGAAAAACTATCGGTATATATTTTTGCCGATAACGATAGTTCCACCAGTCAACAATCGGTGCCGATTAATCGGCAAAACCGATGAATCGGTCGACCTCTAGTAAAAGGTACCTACTGGTGAAAACAAACGCAGGCTAGCTGTTAGCATATGAAGACTTCAGATGCAAAAGCCTCTAAGTCCGTCTAAAGTTTTTGTTTAATATTAACATTTTTATCAGACTCCTACGTATAGGTTTCTACCCAAGTACCGGCATTTCTGAATGGGCTGAGACTGGGATTTAGGGAGTTTGAAGTGAGAGTATTTGATGAATGTATACTATGTGCGGCGAGGTGGCTTTTAGTGGACAAAAACTTCCAAGCCCTCGATTAGATGTTCAGGGATGCTTTTTTGAGCTAGAGATCAACTCTACTGAAAGTTGGTCCTCCAGTAGGATTAGACACCCCTAGTCCAGGGTATGGCTACGCGACGAGCATATTAAGGACTATTAGCAGTTGTCGTAATTGCATCTCAGAAATTCAACACTTCCCCTTTGAAGGATGAGAGACCAGGCTTGCTTATAAATTTCTGCGTTTCATTTGTTCGTCAACTTGTGGAATTAGTCGGATCATTTATCGAAGGATGTTTGTTCAGTGTATATGTTCCTTATCTTTTGCAGGTTATTGGGCTTAGGCCAAAAGGAGACCCACGTATCAGCTGTGCAGCCAAGGTAATTCCTACATCACACATCGTATACTAGCTTAAATGTGTACAATATTAGGTGTAACGTGATTTCAACAAGTACAACATGTTCCTGGATCAACATCCTGGAACAATATTCCAATCAACCAATCAGATTTGAGGGACAAGTTTACAGTTTATGTCAAGTTATAAGTAGGCCTATAACCAGGGTTAGTTGCTTCTACATCAGTGTTCTTCACCTATCATTTCCCTCTGATTTTAGGGAGAAGTTATGGGTCGGGTTAGGTTTAGGGGTAGGGATATTAATGAGGCTTAATTTTTCAGACAAAAGTTGTTCCATGATCAACAAAATAAGTGGATCCAGGAACATGTCTTATTTGGCAGAATCACAGTGACGACGATGTCAGGATGAGTGTATCATGATGGTGCGAGTCTGAATTAATGTACTTGTTTCCATCTTGGGTTTTCACACATCTGTTTGTATCTGGTCTCTCTCCACGCTGCCTATAGGGCCAGCAGTATTAATGGTGGGTAAGATGTCGGGCCCCCCTCCCTCCCCCCCATTGTTTCCCCAGGGTCCTTGTCCCGGGCCTTTTCCATCTCTTTGCTGCCTCTCTCCTGTACTGCTTTGTCTATGGTGCTTTTAACTGCCCTCTTTCTAGAAATGATGTATACCTTCAGATCCCCCCAGCCATTGAGAATGAAACGCATAGTGTCTGGGTAGAACAACCCTAGCGGTGGGTCCTTCCACACCATAGGCGCCCTTGTTTATTCCTGATGTTAACATCTGATTCAAATAATTCAATCACAAGATTTCCGTATTCATCTAGCATTAACATGCAAATTGTGGAATGCTTTTAAACTAAGGGTGTGCGTCATTGCGTGTTCATTTTCCGGCATAGTGAAGACATTTCCAATCCGTCAGTAGTTTCGGTGGAAGGGTAGCATTACCGTTAGGTGGTCTTGCTCAGGCATACTTTGGACCAGGGGTGTCCCATCATGCTCCACGAGGGCCACTTTCCTGCAGAGTTCAGTTTCTAGTGATCCTGAAGCGCTCGATTAGATGTTCAGGGATGCTTTTTTGAGCTAGAGATCAACTCTACTGAAAGGTGGTCCTCCAGTAGGATTAGACACCCCTGGTCCAAGGCATGGCTACGCGACAAGCATATTGAGGACTATTAGCAGAAGGTTTGCTACACTTGACATCATATTCTGGTCAGAAAGGACCAACTTGTATAGGAAGGGACCAAATTAGGACATTTAAACGAACAAACAGTTTGTTTTACATTGACATGAGCCAGGCAAAGTCATCACTATTCACTGTAGCAGCCGGTTGTAAACATGACAGCTCTTTAGGGTTGTTCAGGCCACATCAATGTTTACATTACAAGTGCTTATTGAGCACTTATTTTTGGATCACCATATCAGGTGTAAACAGTTGCTATTGGGAATCTACCACACATAAGTGAAATGTGTTTGGGTCAAATTCATGGTTTTTCCAGGTATTCCAATTGATTTTATTGACGTGGTAATATTTTTTTCCCTTGCAAAACATTGCCTTTTGACCTCAGAAACCTCTTACGAATTCTTACGAACACGTCCACAAACATCTAAGCGATATCAGGCATGAGTTATGCAATGTTGGACCCATTTCAAACACTTGTTTGCCTCCTTGGCGTAGTTCTTTGCTCCAGATGTGAGCCGTTCCTATCAGGCCTGCACTTGTTTTTGACTCGACTCCCATGAGAACTTCTTTACTGCCCTTATCATTTAGTCATTCTTGTACCTCGTGACTTCTCCGAGAGCTCTCGCCCGTGTGACCCTTGAAGGTATACAGCGGACACAAGGAAGTGCTCTCTGCTCCTTCAGGAACTCTCTGAACTTTTAACGCTTTTGCTAAATTATGCTGATGGATTCTGCTGTTTCTATCTTGCCATTTCTTACTAAACTAACTTCCACTAATCGAGTCCTTGCAATGTTTCAGTGGGACTTTCACACAAGAAAAGCGATTGCGTTTTTGATAACTTTTCCAGTGATAATACCGCATCTGTTAGCGCACAAGTGTTTGGTGTTTTACACATTTTGATACCGCCCCTTATCAAAACTGCATTAAAACAGCTATTGTGAAAATATAGTGAATGCACAGTAGTGGTCATTCATAAATTGTGAACGGATTATTCGTACACGAATTGTAGTATCGAACAGGAGTAAAGTGAATTTCTAGTTTGCGTTGAATGTATGCTGTATATTTACAGCTCAAGCAGTTTGTGTGAAAGCAACGAATGAAACGCTGCACTTTATGAGCTTCTGTGCGGATTCTTAATAATTACATTCTTTACTTGAATTTGATTATTAAATCATGAATCATGGTCTGTAGTGTTTTGATGCTTTAAAATGACTGACTAAACACCTTCTTTTTAGTGTTTTTATGATCTTCTTTTTCGTTGGACTTACGCTGTCTGCAAGCATGCATCACTTTGACCTTTCTCTAGACACACAGCCATTTCAAAAGCTTACGGCTTCCAGCATATCATCTCATTCGGTTCGCCTAATGAAAGATGAACCGGTTACTGAATGCACATTAGGATCAGAACCTTGCAACTGTTCCTGAAACAGTTTGTTGCTTCCTGCTACTGCTGGATATAGACTACTGTGATGGACTGCGAGTTATGGATTCATGCGTTCATATACAGTACATGATGCAAAATCCTGTCTGTATTGTATGAATGTGTGCGTGTAACATATCTGATGTCTTTGTGCATCTGAAGGGGGTCTTATTTTTCCTGGTGTCATCAGTTTGAGTGATGTGAGGGCAGTCTGTTGCTACTGGCAACTGCTCGAGTCACATGACAGGTTTTGTCCATGAAGTGCCGCCGTGTGATCTCACCCTTTGCCGTCGTGTCTCCAGGTACAGAGAGAGACTCCCCTGCAGATGCAGTATTTCCCCACCGAGGGCATTCTGGACAAGAGCTACTACCCCTATTATGGCAAGAAATTGCAAGTGAGTACAATGCTGCAAGATCACAGTGTTTATGTGGAGATGCACAATATAATATAGTGATGTTAAAAAAATATTTCATGTATAAAATATAAATATATTTCACATATTTAAAAAATATAATAAAATATAAATATAATTTATGAATTTTATTATGAATGAAAATGATGTATAGAAAATGTATACATCTTTCATATAAAGTCAATATTTAAAATGCGTTTTAAAGTTTAATATATGAAAATATAGATGTATAAAAAATATGTAATATAAAATTCATTTTTAATTTAGCAATAAACTGGTCTGATTGCGCCTTTAATGGGAGACGTACAAATAAGTGCTTGTTTTTTATGTATTAAACATAAAATATACATATTTATTTTCAAATAGTCTTGTTGAAATGTGTGTATATATTTTTAAGTATTATATGTATATTTTATATGTAGAAATGTATACCGGTATTTGTCATATTTTATTTTAATATATTTGATATTGAAAATATTTAATCAGTAATATAAAATGCATATTTAAAAGTATTTGCATTTTAAAGTGTAGTTTATAGTATATTATATGTACAGAATATAGAAAATAATTAAAATATTAAAGTCATTAAGTATTTAACCCAAATATTTATATTTTGCACAACAAAATATAATGATCAGTGAATACAAGTGTAAATTAACATCAAGTATAAAACGATAAATAAACAACCAAAAAAAAACTAAAAATAAGATGGCAAAGATTGTTTAAGCAACTGAAATGATGTACATGATCTATAATGTCTGCATTAAATGTCTATAATGTATTAAAATAGATTGATGTAAAATACTAATTCCAAAGTTGACTTTGTGTAAAACATGATTGTGTGATTTGGTTCAGGATCAAGATATTTAATAGTGTCTTCTTTACATGATCGAACACAAGAACAAGTTCTGGATTTGTTCAAGTTCTAGGAAAGTTTGTCTAGAACCAAAAAAATAATATTTTTTTTATTATTATTATTGGTGTCGATACTTCATTATTGCGGAGTTTCTTACCGTATTTCTCTGATGTTTGTGGTTTCCTCTCTCTCTGGTCTCCCCCAGGCGAGCTACGTCCAGCCCGTGGTAGCCGTGAAGCTTCTGCTGGCTGAGGAGGACTACAACTCTGAGCTCGTCATCGAGTGCAAGGTGGAGGGATCGGACCTGATCAACAACGACGAGCGCGACAAGTTCATGGGCCGGGTCACCTTCCGGATCAACGTGTCCAAGTAGCCTGGGCCAATCCCCGGAGACGCACGATGTCAGTTCCTCTCACTCAAACCCCGTCCCTTCTCATGTCCATCACGTACACCTCGTCCCCCATCTGGCGTCGTCCCGTGAGTTTAAATCAGGGTCGCCGTGCGAATGGGTTTAAAACTCGTCCTGGATTACAGTGTAGATCGATGCATGCAGACCTTCACTGGCCCTGCGTTACGGATGGGTCAGGGTCGGGAGTGTGTGCATATGCGTGACGTTATTTAAGGTTTTAGGACTTATTTCTCATCAGAACCACCCTTTAATCCAAAAACACCCCACTGGAAATGAAATGCAAAGGTAAAAAAAACAAAACAAGTCGCATTGATTCTCCTCCGACGCCTCCCCGTAAGAGAGAACCTAGTGTCATCGTGTAGTAAGTATAGGGACCTGTAAATAGATGCATCAACACATGATGTGCTCCCCTCATAGTACTGTTTAGCCTGCCATGTGTGTGTGTGTGTGTGTGATGTGAAGCCTCTATGTACATATTTAATGGATTTTAAACACGTTTTCCTCCGTCATCGCTCTCACTTTGTCTGACTGCTGTAAGAAATCAAGAGTATGAAATTATATAATAGCTGTAATTTAAGATTATTGAGAAATTAAAAAAACATTAAGGAGGGGGGGGAAGGGAAAACACCAAAAAAACAACAACAACATCTATATCAAACCTTGTTTGAGAACCCGTCCACCATCTGAGGGAAGTGATCTTTTTTAAACCTCTGCAGAAACTGTTCTTTGTGCAGATGCCTTACGATCTGTATGAGTTTAAAAATCTTGAAATAAAAGTGATTTTAAACAAAGCTTTGTTTTTGCTGTATCGAGTGTTTTCTTCAGATGCTGAATACATGTTTCATAACTGCAAAATAACTTGAAATGTATTTTTAATTTGAAATGTAAAAAGGCAAGTTAAGATGATACAAGTTGTAAAATAATCTGCTATCATGGAGTGAAAAATATATATAATTAAAAAAAGCAAATTTTGACTTTTTAGGAATATTTGATGAATAGAGTAAGTGTTTTTGTAACCAGTCTTTACTGTCACTTTTGATCAAGTTAATGCGTCCTTGCAGAATAAATACTTATTTATTTTAAAATTATTATATTCCTGACCTAAACTTTTCATCAGTAGTGTATAGCCTAACTAATAAATATAAAATGTTAAAATGCAACATGGCAAACTTTTGAGAATAATCCTGCTACCAATGAGATAACAGCTTATTTTGTGAATATGTACTCTTAAAAAGCAATAGGAATGAATGACTGTTTACAACTGTCATATTATAGTCTGATATTTCAATCAATTAATTGGTTATTCAATGAAGTGGTTTTCGTCATACAATACATTATACTGTTTATCACACTAATATTTATCTGTGCCGCTTAAATTCAGACGTATTGGCCACAAATTCGCCAAAACGTAGAATAGTTACAAATTGCCATGAGACTGTACACAATTCTTACCGTCACCTGTTTAAAAAGGATATAGTGACCGAAACACGGTCTACTGCTGCCCTCTAGCGGCTGTCATGCGCATTACATGATTCTGTGAGGAGGGTTTTCTCAAAACAAAACGGGAATCGGGATTTGAAATAGTGCATTGCAAAAGTATTCGTACCCCTTCGTTTTTTTTCCACATCAGGGCAAAAACTAAATGATGTAAAAGGAACACTGCCTGTAGAGCTCAGTGACGGGATTATATCAAGACACCGATCTGGGGAAGACTTACAAACATTTTGCTGCGTTGAAGGTTCACAGAAGCATAGCCTTCATAATCCTTAATGGAAGAAGACTGGAGCTCTTCCTGGCCCTGACCTGAGCAATCTGTGGAGAAGGGCCTCGTGAGAGGGGTGACCAAGGGGTGATGGTTACTCTGGTTGAGCTCCATGATCATATATGGAGATGGGAAACATTTACTGAAATAAAGTGGCCAGACTCAAGCCTCTCCTCAGTGAAGATACATGAACATTTTCAATGAATATAAGGGGCGGCGCTAAAACAAATGTGAGTAAGATTACAGCTGCCGCGATTACTTAATCATGAAAAGTGCATATTACAGTTTTATTTATATTTTCCCCTTTGCATTAAAGGTACTTGCAGCGTTGAGCATATAACTGTGTAAAAACAACAACAGTGGCATAGCAAGATGTTACTGCTGTTAACATCATGGGGAAAGCTAGGCTAGGCTACACACCTCAACACTGTGTGACCTGACCTGAACTGCCACTATCTAAGGTACAAGCCTCCAGCATGTGACTGCTGTGTGTCGGCACTTCAGAGAGTTCATGTCTGAATTCTTCATTGGCTTTCAGGCCTCAACTCTGCCCTGCTCTTGATAACAGAAGCATTAACACTCAGGGTCAAGAGCAGAGATCGGGCTTGAGAAGTGACATGACCAAGTGGCTGGAGAGTGTGTTGATAAGTGAGCTTTCGCCCTGCAGGAACCTGACCTCTGACCTGGAACCACTCTCAGAAAGCTGTCCTGCTCAGCACAGATGTAGAACCATCATGTGAATGATTTCTTTAAGTTTTGGACCACAGTATGATGTGATAAACATTCATCACGACTCAGACAGCTTCTGTTCTCAACTAACAGTAGTTTGTTTCGAGGAATCATTGGGTCATCTGAACTGATTCCCAAAAGGGCTAGTTCACCCGAAAAGGTAAATTATGTCATTATTTACTCACCCTCATGTCTTTCCAAACCCGTAAGACTTTCGTTCATCTTCGGAACACAAATGAAGATCTTTTTGTTAAACTGAGAGTTTTCTGTCCCTCCATTGACAGTCTACGCAACTACCACTTTGATGCTTCAAAAAGGATCGTAAAATGAATCCATATGAGTGGTTTAGTCCAAGATTTGCAGCTGGTTCTTTTGAGATTTTCCAATGGTTTTTATTTATTTATGTGTAAAAAATAAATAAATAAAATCCTGTGGTAAACATAACGTTTAATCTTTTTGTCGATTTGGAGACTTATTTGGAGAAGTTGCCTCCTTGTTCGCAAAACTATTGCGAAATGACGGCGTTTCCAATTCCAATTTGCGCAATTTGAAGGGTAATGGAATCGCGGTGTGATCGTCAACGAGTGGATCTCTGCTGTGAGTGAGTGGAGGCGGGGCTCATTTGCATATTCATAGATCCGCAAATACTAAATGAGGCAAGGGTGTAGAGTTATGAAGCTATTTTAAGGCATGAATAATTTTTTTTCAAGAAGAAAACGTTAAATATGTCATTTTGGTGACCAAAGATGAGTTTTAAGGGTCAAATAATTGACTATTGCCATGGAGGACTTTAACTTCAGACTGTCA
The DNA here is from genome assembly GCF_949152265.1 of Phoxinus phoxinus. Lineage (NCBI taxonomy): Eukaryota > Metazoa > Chordata > Actinopteri > Cypriniformes > Leuciscidae > Phoxinus > Phoxinus phoxinus. Next base: position 16,137,251 of record NC_136879.1, read on the forward strand.
TGCCCGTCAGCTGGAGTGCCGACGATAACCACCAGAGGGCACTCCTCCTGTCGCCTTGATCTTATAATGAACTGCATTTCCCATGATTCATTGCCTGGTTATATTCTGATTCCTTCCACCTGTGTGTGATTATTTTGTAATCAAGTCGGCAACTCCGAGCAGTAAACTTAACACAGACACTTTCATGTCCCAGGGATTGAATTCTTTAAAAACAGATTTAAATGTATACAGGTACTGAAGGACACATTCAAACTGTATTGGACCATGCATTCAGATAGGCCTACCTTTCATGTACACTTTTTATTGTTTGTTTCAGACACAGACTTTCAATACAAATTCTAGATTGGGATATTGCAGTGATGGAGAACACCTGTGTGAACCTGAGGAGATCTTCACATCCACTGAACTCACCGCTGCACCAGTTGGTCAAAACTTGTTAAATAACAAAAAATGTCTCAGACGATTTGACAATCTGCTCACAGCTCTCGGCTGGAGGCATATACTGTAGGCCTAGATACTATTTGAATGGCAGCCTAGAAGTGTGTCCAAGAAAGTATTGCTTTAGAGAGTAGCTTAAAAAAGATTATACGGCAGGATTTAAAAGAGTAGTTCACTTTCAAATGAAATTTAGCTCATGATTTACTCACCCTCAAGCCATCCTAGGTGTATATGACTTTCTTCTTTCAGAGTTATATTAAAAAATGTCCTGGCTCTTCCACGTTTTATATATTTAGCTCAAAAACGTGCATCCATCCATCCATCCATCATAAACGAACATTTACATGGCTCAGAGGGGTTAATAAATAGCCTGGGAAAACCCAGACCCTCTCAGTTGTAACTGAGTAAGGGTCTGGCAAAGCTCCATAGACAATTCATTTCCACAGGGGCGTCACCAACGGACGTCGGATAGATCTAAAACCAATCAGAGCGATGAATGACATGACGTATGCAGAGCGACGGAGAAACATCTCGAGACTCTCAGCAATTTCATGTTTGTGTTAACGAAAATGACCATTTTAAATCGCTTGAAACAGACGCGATAGCTGATTCGAACGAGTGATGTTGTGATGTTCCACGGCGGCATCCATGTCTGTAATGTACAAAATCTGCGTCACCGTCTCTGCTCTGTCGTCATCGTGTAAAACGTTTCTGATTGGTGCCGCGATTTCGGCGGATTGGAAATGGGTTTCAATGGGCTCTTTGCCAGACCCACTTGCAGAGCAAATCTAAATTTGCCGGAAGTGGTCTGGGTTTTCCCAGGCTAGTTAATAAAGGCATTCTGAAGCAAAATGATTGTTTTTTTTTGTAAAAAAAAATATTCATATTTAACACGTTAGAAAGTAAAATTCTAGCTTCCGGCCATACAGTCTCTCTTTTTTTTCTTTTCATACGCAGTCTCTACGTGCGCCTAAAGCGCAACTTGTGACGTCGGAAGTAGCGTAGTGCGTCATGGCATAGCGTTAATATCAGCAGTACGTCACATTACTCGTATAAAGTTGCGTTTTACACTTAAGTGGAATCCGTATGTTCGTTTGGCCGGAAGCTAGTTATTTTACTTTATTACATTTTTAATATTAATATTTTTCTTACAGAAACTCATTGTTTTGCTTCAGAAGGCCTTTATTACCCCCCCCCCCCCGGAGCCGTGTGGAGGTCGTTTATGACGGAAAAAAGCACGTTTTTGAGCTTTAATCTGTTGGTTGCAATCCACTGCCATTATACAACTTGGAAGAGCCAGGATATTTTTTAATACAACTCAGATTGTATTCGTCTGAAGGAAGAAAGTCATATACAGCTAGGATGGCTTGAGGGTGAGTAAATCATGGGCTAATTTTCATTTTAAAGTGAACTACTCCTTTAATTTGAGTGACATGCCAATATTAATTCAGGCATTACAACTCAAATCAATATTGGTTTGTTCATTCTGCTCATACAGACGAAATAAAAAGAATGAAACTGTTCATATTGACAGAAAAATAAGCAAGCAGGAAGGCATTATTGATACCCGAGGGCAAACGCTTTATACACCACGTTGGAAAGCACAGTGGGCCCTACGCCCGAATGAGGATTGGATTATTGGGTTTAGGGAAGGCCGTTTGAATGAGGCTTTCAGCAGTTCACGGTTAGTGCTGCCATCGCAACTCACCCGCAGTGGTTAGGAGTCTTTCTGGACTGTGAGAGAGGACAGATCACTTTTCTATGTGCAGACAGAAGGATAAGTTTGGATTTATCTTCTCGTATCAAGCTGAGCTGCAGGGCAAAGTGTCTGTTTGATGAGTATAGTATCTCTCCCTGCCACTATCACTTACTGAGAGCTTTAAGGCCTCCAACAGCACGGCCATTTACAGTTGAAGAACGAAGCCCTTTGGTGCCTTCAATGCTAATCTTATTGGTGCTGTCCTCTTTTCTGTTGATTTCAATGTAAAACACGCAAGACCTCCACATTATATTTATGCAATCCCTTCTTTAAATGAATTAAATGAGTATCTTGCATGTTATGTAATAGTTGGCTTGGCATGCAGAATGACTGCCTTTGTTTAATGGGACTGTATAAGAAGCAATGAAGCTGTTCATGCAATGCCGTAACGGATTACAAGAGGACAACACGTGACGTTCTCTGAGACGCCATCGGACTCGAAATTATGCGATTCTAAAGCAATACTATCAACGGCAAAATGAATCTGCAGTGGTCAGGTGCCAGCGGTCACATGGTACATGGCGGAGGTTTCAGAAATCACGAGTTTACAAGTTATAATTACGAGTTTACAAAGATGAACGCTTTTTACAAGTTGGAATCTCGTAATTACGACATGGCGCCGACGCACCTTTATTCTTAGGAAATGTACATTTCTAAATTTCTATATAGTAAAATCATGATGATTGTTCAAGCCACGGTGGAACGATCATGTTTATAAGTTAGGAGTGAACGGCTCTTCTTTAAAGGAGAACTCCGGTCAATTTTAACATTGAGCTCAATTTTTTGTAAATTTGGAGTGCTGTCAATACAGAGAACAACGACAAAAATCCTCTTTTTAAAATTTGCACCCTATTGACTTGAATGGGGCAAGTTGTTTTAAACCTGCTTTTATCCTCTTAATCTTTGATGTGTCATTACAAGTGCCCAGCCATGTTGAGTGATTCCTTCAGAGTGAACACGAGTGAATCTGACTGCAGTAGATGTGGAAGATATTAATAAAAATTATGTTAATTCAACAAGCGCACATACCTTTTTTTAACTGTTTTCGGCCGAAGTCCACAGTAGTCGACTGTCGAGTTAAAAAGAGGATAACACGGTGAAGGCAACACCGATTTTTGTCATTGTTCTCTGTATTGACAGCACTCCAAATTCACAAAAAAATTAGCTCAATGTTAAAATTGACCGGAGTTCTCCTTTAAGCCCTGAGTTTACGAGTTGTCAGTGAGAAATGTGGCGGAATACCACAATAGCTACTATTATTTACAGCAAAATCCTGCACAAAATATAATAGCATTGTAATACACCAATGTATGTAACGATAAAGATAACAGCGGCTTCATAAATTAATTATTATGAAAGACACATCTGAGGAACATTCTTTCTTCATTTTCTAGTTTAAAAACCTTGCTGTATTTTTGTGTAGATAATTAAGAGAAGGAACACCGCCATCTTGCTTCGACGAAAGTGTCTTGAACGCACCTGACATCTTACGATTTCCTAACTCATAAATACAAACGTAAATACAAAGTGTTCACGTAATCAAGGACAAATAATGTTTACTTACGGTGGCCTTGGAACAGTTTCGCAAAGCTATGAAGGAAAGCATAAAATACAACCTAGACTTTCTGAGTAAAATGTTAGTGGAGCTTGAGTGTGCAAAACTTGTTTGTTATTATCAGTCAGAAGTCTATCACTAAGAAAGGTAATAGCACACCTCAACTGCACACGGTTTGAGGTATCACTCACAAAGTACAAAGTTCTGACAAGTAACAAAGTTTGTTTAAACCCCTAACCCTAAGTATGAGAGCTAGGCTAGTCTACATCTAAATGTCCACATTAGTAGCTACAGCTCGCTCGTGATTTAGTTCACACGCAACTAGTCGTTTGCAGCTCAAATTATTTTACCTTTATAAATAACAATAAAGTTAAATATAGTCAATAAAGTTCTCTAACGTCCTAATTAAAATACTTGGAAAATATAAAAGACTGGCCACGATACAGTCGTCTTGGCAAAATCACGCATCTTCAGCTCATGAGAGGTTGGTCATGTAACTCTTCTGGTCTCCACAAGGTGGAGATGTGTTAGCAGTTATATGAGCAGGACCCGAATGTAGATGGTTATACAAGTGCACATTATTATTTAATAGAACTGAAGCTTTATAGATTCATAATCACTGCAAAATCATTACATTGAGCTTCCTCCAGTTTGTTGAGATGGTTAACAACACAGAATACGGAGCATCAAGAAACCAAGGCATTTGGATGAAAGCGTTTAAGGGTCTCTATTGTGACAGGTGATTTCAGCATTAATGAATAAACAGGTGTTCTGTCTTTATGATGAAAGGCACCCGTATTTGATTTGCAAGACTAATTTATAACTCTTACAGCCAGGTTTTTTTTCCTCTTGAATAATAGATATTATATTAGAGTACAAGAATACAAGAGCAGCTGAATAATTGACAGGACAGCAATTTGCTTGCCGCATGTTTTTGGTATTTAGCCAGTGCAAAGATGTGTTTCACCTTCAAGTTATTTATAGGTGGACAAAATAATTTGAAGGTGTGATCAAGGGCAAAGCTTACGGTGTAACAACGAAAGGTGCCTCACATATTCTTTTGTGAACCTTATTAAATATTATGCCTAAAAATCTTATGAAGGACCAATGCCTGTCTTAATAGTTTCCATTCATCTTAATACAATTGAGACAATAATATCACTAATGAAATGTTGAAATTCACATGTAAATTAGGGACTTTCAAACAAAACACCTTGGTAATGAAACCAAAGAAAACAGAATATAACTGTTACAGAAGCTCCCCCCTCCTTGAAGGCACGTCCTCGCACTGATAATAGTCTAAACTGAAGAGGGAGGGAGGGCAGGGGTTCTGGAGGAGGAGGACGAGGGGCCCGCGAAGGGCAGGAGACAAGAGCCGATGGTGGCGTGAGAAACCAAGTGGCGATGATGGTGGGTGGAGCCCGGTAGGCAAAGGTGGTGTGACTGAGGACCAAAGCAGAGCCGGAGAGAAGGCAGAGCCCGATGGAGCCGAAGGAGTGGATGGACGAAGCGAAGCTGAAGGCCCGGAAATCCATGGCACAGGCAGAGAGACGTCAGACCAAAGCGGCGCCAGAGGGACGAGGGAGCCCGGTGGAGCCGTCAGGACGATGGTCCCAAGTGGAACAGAGGGAGGAAGGAGCCAAAGTGGAGCTGGAGGCAGAGCCAGGAGATCCTCTTGACTGGATGGAGCTGGAGACTGGAAGACCTCAGGCAGATCTACACAACAGAGTGGAGTCAGAGGAGAAGTCGAGGGGCTGAAGGGAACCAGGGGGCTGACGGACTGGCTGATTTGAGAAGAGGCGGGAGAGGGAGGCCGGGTGGGAACTCTGGAGACACAGGAGACTTTGAACTGGACGGGACCAGCATGCAGCGGGAGATTAATAGAAGCATCCTCTTTCAAACCATAAAAAAATACAAAGGTCAGTTTCAGCTGGGAGTGGTGGGACTGTGGGCAGGGTCTTCCTCCATTCCCTCATACTCCATGAGTAATCCTCGTAATCCCACGGCGGCACATGATGTTGCCGGCTCACACACGTGGTCAGACGAATTGTAAGGCTCAGGCTCCTGGCGATGGCTTGCTCAGTCCTTGTTTCTGACGCTGGCTCGTCCACCATGGCAGGCTCGGGCTCTCCGTCTGCAGGGGCTCTGGCGTCATGTCCGTGCAGCGGGGCGATGGCTGGCTGGGCTCTGGGTCTGAAGATGAGCCGGTGATGTTCGCCGATCCGATGTTCGCCAGCACCCACTCCACATACACGGCTAAACCTCCCCGAGGACCATCCACTGGAAGACCGGCCTTGGACCGCTCGTGCTGGCTGGAATAATAAAAAACACACAAGCGAGAGGTCAGGGAAGTTGGTGAGGATCGCCAGGTTTAAAACTTTCCTTGCGTGGTCCTCAAGGCTTTGTTCTTCCTGCTCGAGGTAGAGCAGCTGGACGGCTTGCAAATCTTGTTTAGGTCCGGTATTCTGTCATATATGGCTGAATAAAGCGCACGAAGACGAGGAATCAAACAAGAAGTCTTTAATAAATCCAAAAACAGAACACTCAGGTGATCGCAGGAGAAGAATGTAACATAACCACATTAACATTGATGACACCAGACAAATGAACTTGGGAAACTCAGGGCTTAAAGGCACGAGGAAAGCAATTAACATGAACAGAAACAGGTTGGGGATCATTCATAACCAAGGAAACTAACTATGAACACACACTGGCAAACAGGGATTACCATGGTAACAAAACAGAACTGTTACAACTAGCAGATAATATAATATTTCTGAAATAAAAAGGCCATTTAATTCTACTTGAAGAGTGTACACTTTCCTGACTGTGTTAACACACTTAAGTTCACTTTTAAAAAGTGCATTTTGTAATAATGTCACATTAATTGTCTTAAATTTTAAATAATTGTTTTATCTTTTTGTCAATCTTAAAATAAATACACTTATTTTTGTGTTGACTAACGTACTAAATCACACGTAAAGTACTTTTTTATTTGATTAACTTTAGTGTTTAGTCATTTTAACAGTAGTTTTGTTTGATATAACATTTAAAGTAATATATTTGATGTGCTAAACTGCAAAATCCTCATTACAAATGTGTAATTACAAAAATGTAACTTAACTTAAAGTATAGTGACATTAAAGTAGGTTATTGCTTGCCAGTTTAAAAAATCTTGACAAATGACAAATACACACGTATAAAGTCCCAAAAGCTTAACAGGGAATCTGGATAAATGAAGGCCAACACAGTTTTGAATATGTATTTGTTATGTACTTTCTCATTATATAGCCTAAATATAGTTCATTTTGAACCTAAAAATTACATAGTGTTGATTTATCAGTTCTACAGTATCCTAAGCCTTTTAACCTTTTCCCAACCATATGCATGAAACCCTCCAAATCTCCAACCATAAACCCTTAACCCCATCCATCTTCTTAGTCTAAACTCTCACTTCCAATCCAAGTCCCAATGCTATAGAGGAAAACCACATTAGCAGTCCTAAAATGAGCCTAACCCTTTTTCCTATCCGTAAAATCTGGCGGATTGATAGGAATGTTGATCTGGGAACATGTCCAAAATCACAATACGAATGAGGGTATTCTGTTTATTTCACTTCAAGGATTTCATAAATAAATAAGTGCTCTAAATACGGGCTGTTTACTACATCGAATTGCCACATTTGATGTTGAACTCTAAACAACACAAAGCAACTAATAGAGCAGTTCAGTACAACTCAATGGAATGATAAAAATAAGTCTGTAAGTTGAGAAAACACTCTTGTTTCTCCCCCCCAGACGCTGCTGTCAGCCCACCATCCTCCCACACCACACTCATTCTCGCCACGGGAAAACAGGATTTCTGGCCTCCAACTGGCTGGAAACGGTTGCCATGGCAATACTATGACAACGCCTTAGTCCATCGCATTATTGATGCTATGACCACATCAGAACATGAGACTCTCATGGCACAATGGTATCCTGCCAACGCAGAATGTATCGCGGTCTGTGTGCGCTGGGAATGCTCAGTCATGCAAACGTGACGCTTTTACATAATGCTTTAAAAATACAGCATTAAGACACAAACCGCTTGGCGTCTGTTTGCCTGGTTTTGCTTGGTCATCTCTGGGATGTGTCCATTATTCTGACAGCATGTTAGCAACTAGTCCTTTTTTCAGATCGCTGTTTTGTTTGCTAGTCAGGTAATAATGCCAACACCACCTCATAAAAAAAAAAACATGCAGGAATAAAAAGCTCTACAACATGTATATGACATTCAGGCGTGAAAGGTTTACAGCGACATGTCGGTTTTTTTTTCTTCAAAAGTGAAAATACTGTGCATCACAACACAAGAACAGGCTAAATAAACATCTTTAATATGCATTTGAGTGGATTTTGGACCAGTGAATTTCAGAATGCTGCTGAATGGCTGACTCCTCATTTGTTTTGAATGGTTAAGACTAAAACTCATAGGAAAGACGAAGGTTATGACATTTAACAAACCGTAACTGTTGGTTAAACCATTGTTCATTTAATGGGTGTAAAGCACTTGTGTAATTGTACTTTATTACAATACTAAAGGATTATTTTGAAGGATTTGTATTTTGTTTAAGTGCAGTTTAAATTGAATACTTGTACGTTTTCCAAAGAAAAACACACCTTAAAAAATTTATTTTCGACTTGAAAAGTAAGTTTTTTTGCAGTGGTGTTTCACAGTTTGACAGTCAGTTAATATCCATACAGGGTTTTCAGGGTTTTTTTTCTGTGATTTAACTGAGCAATAGAGTGCAACAATATGGCTCTGGAAGTAAACACGCCATTAAAAAAAAATCCATAAAAACAGATAGAAAAAAAAAAAGTATTTATAAACCTTTTAAGAGAGACCTTTAGTGAGCTCTGAGGTTAAGAGATAGTAGCTATACAGTATGTCAATATGACCTTTTGTTTAACAGTGAAATCGATTGGTCCATTATAACTGTCCGTTACACTACAAATGAGAATAAAATAAGGGTTTTTTCAGCAATATTGATGTAAATATTTTGATGGCTATTATTTAATGTTGTAAGTCTTAAAGCAATTAGTGTTTTAAATGAACATTATAAAATGTTACACATTTTTTGTAATACTTAAAAAAGTATTGCATTTAAAGTTAAAATTGTGCTTTTTTACTTGAACTCAATTATGTTTTTGTCTATATTGGACTTTTAATTGAGTCAATTGAGAGTGTTTTCCACCCCTGATAACAAGAAGCGCCGGGGATGTAAAGACAGGCTGCTGGTGTTATTTATGCATGCTATGCCCTGTCCTGACACACACCTCTATTGTGGGGTGAACAGCATGTTATTAGTCTTCCATTATATGCCACTATCTGAAACAAGATTGCGTCTTGCACGGCTGCACTTTCATTCTGGTGAGAGAATCCGTACACACGCGATACAGTTTTGGAATACCAACTTGCAAAGAGTTGTAGAGTTGGCAGTTTAATAGCCTGTTGAAAAGACCAGCGAGTGATGCATTTTGGTTCCTGGGATTCTTCTTAACTACAGTAGTCAACATTTGAAGTGGATCAAAACCTTTTATCAAAGTTAGACATGAATACCCGGTCTTGTCTTAGGACAACTTTGATGGACTTTTTTGATCCACTTCAAATGTTGAACGCTAGTAGTACTGTAGTAACACTCAAGGTGTGATCACATTTGATTGGCGAGATTTAGTGTGCGAAATGGTGTAGGGAACACAGCCGTAATGAAAATGTTATTCAGACTGCTAATTTACCAATCGTATCTTTGAGAACGGGGAATCGTTGAGAATTGTTTACTCTCAAAACCGTCCATTTACACTCTAAAAAATGCTGGGTTATTTCAACCCATGTTTGGGTCAAATATGGACAAACCCAACTATTGGTTTACACATCTTTGACCCAGACTTGGGTTAAAACAACCCAGCATTTTTTTAGAGTGCGCTTTATACAATACAAATTGTTTCAAATCAGCTTTGAAGAAATTCAGTGATGTAAAAAGAATCCAACTCTTCTGTAAAACAGTGAAGTCGTCATCCAGCTAAGTTGAGCTCTCATCCAATAGCGTCAGTGAACTCAATAATGCTCAATATTAAGTGAATCTGTGAACGAATCAGTCCTATCCTTCACATATCATTCAGCCTGATTTGTAAAATGGCAAACTTTCCTTTTTTGACTAAACAATTCCTTCAACGTGTTTTTGAACCCTATAATATTCCTCTAAGAGTGTGACAAGGCCACATGCAGAGCTTGTTCATTTCACCCAATGGCAAGATCTGACCTTCTAGCAGAAAGGAGGGAGGAGGTGAAGAGAAATCTGTTGGAGGCAGACACAAAAACATCATTGAGCAGGAGGCCAAGAGAGACAGCCAGAAATAAGCAGGAGAGATTGTGAAGGCGAACAGAAATGAAGTCTAAACTTGAACTAGCTTGGAAGAGGAACAAGAAATGTGTCAATCTGCAGTGCGTCTCACTTCACAGCGCCCCAAGCTTTCTCCAGAGAAACTCTTCTGCAGTACGCCGTTTGGAAACTGAATAGTCAATCACACTTTGCGCTAAACAGAAATGGAAATAGAAAGGAGAGAATGTAAGTGTGTGTGGTTGCATCAGATCGTTGGGTTTCTGGCAGGCCTTGATGTTGTTCAAGGTGAGAGATGAGAATGGCAGCAGACGGGGCTATCAGCAGACGTATCTGCCCGCCGACCTTGCTCTCCCATCTGGCCAAAGTTGAGAGCTGAGTTATATTATGCATGGGGCACTTTATGAAAACCTCCCAAGAGTTACAGCCTTCAGCTATTGATCACACAGAGCATTTAGATGGGAGATAAAGACTTCACTGTTGCTGCTTCTCCTTGGTAGGGGGTGTTTATTTTCATGCTCCAATTTCGAAACATGAAAAACTTTTCTGCTCTCTACCGTGCGTCAAATGTTTTGGCAGTTCATTTTGCATTATTCAAATAAAAGTTACATGGTTTATTCATTTTGTTCAAAGTGACTTATAAATGAAGGAACAAAAACAAAATGTGAAAATGTTCCAGTAATTACGTAAACTTATAGCCTATGTAATATGTATTTATACAAACTCTAAAGGCCAGTTCACACCAAGAACCATAACTTTAAAGATAATGATAAAGATAATAATAGTTCTAAAAATTGTTCTCAATAATAAAGAATAGCCACGACAAGAGTTCACACCACAACTATAACGATAACGGCACTGAGAAACGATATCGTTGAAATCACTTTCAGAACGATTTTATCCAACTGATGAACGATAAAAACATTGATAGCCAATCAGAATCCACCCTTCTGTAACGAGCTTGAGTATTTAAAGTGACAGATGATACAACTAAAGGGCATGCTTATAATTAAGACTCTAAGGGCCCTAACATACACCCGGCGCAAAGCAGATCCAGGCGCAACGCAAGTGTTTTTTTGCTAGTTTCAGCCCGACGCAGTTATCATTTTCACGTTTTAATGAAATCATGCCAGTTGGTGGATACACTTGAGAAACCTCAGTCTCTGTATCTTCATCTTGTGTAAAAGCTAATCAGTCTAATCGGCTTTCTGATATTGGGCCAGAACTTTACTGCAGTTTCCATTTCATTTAAACGGTGCAGGGGTTGGGTGGGCTCCAAGATGCGGAGATATTTGCGTTCATTTTCTTAGACAAGAGAGAGAGAGAGATAGAGAGAGAGAGAAAGAGAGAGAAGCAGAGAGAGCGGCTCAAATCTGTTACATATCCCTACCCAGGCTCAAGTCATTTAAAACATATGTTTTCAATCAGCTTCGAGATCCAGCGCTGAGCTATGTCTGTTTCTTCACGTGGGAACCCATCGATCAGGCTCTCGTGAGTCGTGACCCCGGGGCCAGTGTTAAAGTTGATGCGAAACAGAAATTGCGATTGTATATCCGAGTGAAAAAGGGGTTTGATTTTGTCCATGGGGGAATTGATTGGATGGTTGTGGTTTGCTATTGGTGGATCTCATGTGAGTGACAGGTTGCCCCGCCCTCACGCCAGTAAAAATATAATCAGAGAAGAGAAGAAATGCTGCAAGTTAATTTGATTAAAAGATTACAAGGCTAAATGGTTTAACACATAGACGCGACTTTATAAATTCGAATAATTTAAAAATAAATTATTTAGAAAACTATTTAGCACCATAAACCAGTGGAGAACCAGTGGAGTCGAGACGTTTTAATCTCTAAAGAACCATATGTCAACTCAAGAACTATGTACATGGGAAAAAGGTGTTTTTTTAAGAGTACAGGAAGAGGTTATTAGCCCTCATCTTTCTTGATGCTTATGACAGCGTCAGCATCACCTCCATCCATACAGATGCGGCAGGAGATCGAGATCGCATTCAATCACGGACACGGAGCCGGCGCGCATGAGAGCGAAAGGGGCGGGGGAATGAGAGAGAGAGAGAGAGAGAGAGAGAGAGAGAGAGAGAGAGAGAGAGAGAGAGAGAGAGAGAGAGAGAGCGCACACAGGCTGATCTCTATCTATCTTCCACAGACATCTTTCTATGTTATAACACACAGAGCATAGGACTTGCTGGTCGTTGACGGTGGCACAGCAACCCATAATGCGCGCCGTCTTCTGAAAACGTACAGCGGTAGGCTATGGTAAACGTCTGTTTTCAATAATAGCGCAGATGAACGATGGTTTTAACTCTCACGGGTCATGTTTGTTTCAGGCGCGAGGGATGATGGCTTAGTCGCGTGCGGAGCGCCGATGCTGCACGATGAGTGTAGCGCTGCAAGATTTACGAAATAACGTGAGTCGCACTGATGCTTTTTTTTATTTTTTTATCACATCACAACATCTGCAAGCCATGTCATTGGGCGAATTGATCGAAGCTGCTTTAAATTGATTCTTGACACGTAAAAAGGCAAATTGTGCACATTTGGAGATGCACCACATCATGGTTATCGCGCGTCTGTTTTTTAATGTTTACACTTCGGTTGCGCAATGACTGATGTAACGAACTCATGACAAATGATGTTCTACTCTTGTATAACGCACCAAACGTTTATTGGGTTTGTGTTTCCTGGTTTCCACTCTCGTTTCCGCGTGTCTTTGAGCACGGAGCATCTTTTTTTATGGAAATAAACAGTTGATGTAGTCGCTACGTCAAAATGTTCATGGGGCTGAAATGTGACATCGCTACAGCGCTGCTCTCTATCACAAACAAACTATTTATTGTACTAACGCGCGTAGATTCCCTGAAACCATAAACTATTCCCCGAAGACAACACGACACGCCGAACTCGTTGGTTTTCTAGAATAACACAGATTCCTTTTTCCTGTAGAACAGCTGCTTCCCAACTCCAGACGAACTGGTTTTTATCGCTTGACTCTTTGTGTTCGAGGTTTCACTCGTTTGTTTACAGGGAGTGGCTTCGAGAGCATCTTGAGTTGCACAGCGCTTTATAGACAGGCGTACGCTACCATGGCAACTGGGGGGTCGCGCGAGGATAGTTGTATTGGATGGACTGTAACAGGTAGGACTCTATTCTCGCGTGAGCTCTCCTTTAGTACGATGCAAACCTGCGTTTTTTTTATTTATTTTTTAATTAGACTCATATTTGTTAATTAGATAGCCTACAAACAAAATGGACTGTTCTGAGTCCATGAAATTGTGAGTGGTGCTTGTGCAAAACTCTGTAGGACAACACGCACACTGCAAAATGGTCAGATAACCTAAAATGCACTATGTACACTTAATAATACAGAATCCATCTGAATATATTAGTTTTGAGGCTAACCACCATAGACATTGAGGGAGACTTGTTTTATTCTGGTCTGCTCTCAATGTCAAAATTATTTAGATGGCCAATCAAATCAAAGTAGGCGGGGTTTACCGTTACAGATGCAGAATGCCAATTCCAGCGCGAAGGATCAGTTTAAAACCGTTGAACTGCGAGGTAAGATGCAAATAGGGAAACATTTAAATATGTCAAATGTTTTGCGAAAGAAATGTTAAAAGACCGACAGTAACATCCACTTTTTTCTCAAATGGCCGTTTTGAATTGAAAATATAGTGATTCATGTAATCGAAACGGTTTTCGACATATGCAAATAAATAAGTTATAAATAAATAAAAGCGTGCAAGACATGGTAACGGCCTTGGGTTACCTATACAAACAAATTAAATTTTAAGCTCAGGTAGAACAGAAGTAACTTCTTAAAGTCCCCCTGTGGTGAAAATCAAGTTTTTATGTGGTGTTTTTAATATGCTTCAGGACAAACCATGTAGCCTACAAGTTCATAAGTCAACACTATTGCTGAGTATTTTCTCCTTAAAACTGCAGTGAACTAGCCTGGGGTGCGTTTCCTAAAAGCATCGTTGGCCAACTATGATCGCAATTTCTATTGAACTCTATTGGTAACGACGGATCTTGCGACCATAGTTGGCTTTGGGAAACGCACCCCTGGTTGACACCAGACCCTGCTCAGTTGTAACTGAGAGTGGGTCTGGGGAAGGTTCATTCACAGCCCATCACCAACAGATGTCAAATGCCTCTGGGCGCAATTGGATAGACCTAAAACCAATCAGAGCGATCATCATCGTGTAAAGCCCGCCTCGACGTTTGTGATTGGTGCCTCGATTTGGAAAAATTGGAAATGAGTTTGAATGGGCTCTTGGCCAGACTGACTTGCAGAGCAAATCTCAATTTTGCCTGAAGTTCGTCAGGGTTTTCCCAGGCTAGCAGTGAACCAAAGACAGTCTCAAAAATGCGGTTTGAAATCGCTGGTGTTTCTGATGTCACAAACATATTGTGATCGTCAACGAGTGGATCTCTGAGCTGCTGTGAGTGAGTGGAGGCGGGCTAATTTGCATATTCAAATAACCTTGTATATTAAACGAGGCAGTGGTGTAAAGTTACATTCAAGCTATTTAAGGCATGGATATTTTTTTTCAAAGGGGAAAAAAACAAACATTTAAATATGTCATTTTGGTGATCAAAGATGAGTTTTAAGTGATACAATTATTGATTAGGGGGATTTAAGTTAAAAACTGCATTGGTTGTGCTTGCCAGCGAGGTGCTGTACAGTAACGGTGGTGTTTTAAGTGGTTGTCACACATTGCTATGTGGTTGCTAGGCTGATCTGATAGTGTCTATGGTGTTGCCAAGTTGTTGCCAAGTGGATCCTTACTGCCTCAAGTTCTTATCTTATCTTATTTAACCTTTATTTAACCAGGCAAGCCACTTAAGAACAAATTCTTATTTACAACAGCCTGACAGGAGAATAATCTCCCGGGAGGACATACAGACAGACATTGTGCAAATACAATAAATCAAACTATAAAACAAAGAAAAAGGGATTAGTGAAAGCATTTACAAACAGTGAACCAAAAGCTCCCTAATAATATTTTAAAAGCAGAGATTGAATACGTCTCTATTTTTTCAGTGATTTTGTAACACATTCCAATCATTTGGTGCTGAAAGCAGAACAGCCTATTAGATAAGCCTACAGTGAATATACTCTAATATATACATTTCAGTAAAACCATTATTTAAAAAACATCTAAAGGTGTCTCAAATCTCATATATATTTAAAGTCTACTGGAATTTTATGCTTAATTTATTGTCTGTCAAGTAAAAATCGTACGTCTAATCACAGCACCCCTCCTAAACAGCCCACAGGACTTATCACTCATGTCTGCTTAAATAGTGTGGGACTTGCCGGAGCGTTACAACCAAGGAAAGGGGGTTTTGAAGAACTTAGCCCTCACCACTAATAAGTGCAACTAATTTCTTTAAATCTAATGTACCTCGAGCAGATGTGAAGGCACACTGTTCCCTCATTAGGGAGGAGTGCTCAGGTCATGATGGAGCGGCTGTAATTAGCCCAGTTCAATATGCTGTAAATCAATTACTGCTTGCAGAACCAGAGTCATTTCCACTACTTTGTTATCCGGATCTGCAAGATTATTTATTTGTAGACTGATGCATGTCGTACACCGTGTTCGCACACGGTGTACTAATGTTATATACAAAATGATAAATGACTTCACCACTGTTCCTGTCGAGAAAAGCCTCTCGTTCAGTATTACTCCTGAACATACTGAATGTACAGCATGTAGGCTTTTTATTTTAGTGAATGATGGCCTTTATTGCCCGCTTTTTGACTAAATGCTTTTATTCCTCTTTTTGAAGTCACGTTGGTTAAGTATCTGCTAAATGTAAAATGTAAATATCTGTTAAATGCATTCATTAATATTTCAGTTTCAATTAAGTATAAAAAATGTGCAAATAATTTGAAACCGATGCAGTTTGTAGATTGGTTCACAGAGGTCAGTATATCTGAATGGTATACTATAGACATTTTCACTGTCCGTCAGTCCTGGGATTTCAGTTAACAGGATAGTTCCAACACACTTTCATGGGAATTTGTAACTATTTCACTTTCTGGCGAATTGGTATGTTTTCGTACAATTTTATTCATACCATTTCATACAATCTGCTTAGCCTTTTTTTTCTAAAAATCGTACATTTTTGTACTACGGAGCCCCGGACATGACATGTGGGAAAAAATATTTGTATCGTGACCACGAATTAACAAATCGTTTCCACGACTTACTAATACGTGAGCACGTTTTACTAATTCGTTCCCTTGTTTTAAGTAAATAATGTGCACAATATAGTAATTTGTACAACGTGTATTGTAAGACCCAAATCGTAAAAAATGATACCAATTCACAACCAATTTGCTAAACCGTAAAATAGTAACGTTCATGTGTTCGGGTTTCAGAGTTCACCCAAAACATTTCATTAATCGTTTACTCATCCTCATGTTGTTCCAAACCTCTATGACTATCTTTCTTCCACTAAATGTTTCGACTGTTTTTGCCCATATAATGAAAGTAAGATATTTTGTTACTATATAGACCTTATGTTGCCCCGCCCCTTTTCAGCTCTGCGCTCGTTGTCTTTTGTCTTCCGGTCTGTATTTTCACAGCGATCTTGCGTATTTATGAATGAACGGCTCGTTTTAAAATCTACTGACATTTGTTAAGACATCTGCTTTAAACATTACAATCCTCATGATATCTTTCGTTAACTTTACATTAAGTAAATCCACTTCAAAATCTGGTTGTTGGTTGTTGAACGTATTGAACTCTAGTGTGCAAGGCTGCTAATAGCTTACTTCTTTATCTTATCTTCTACTTCCTCTGTGTTTCTGCACTTAGTGCATCATGGAAATAGCACCAGTGTCAGTATTTTGGTGTTTTTTGCACATTTAAATAGCAATGCTATTTGTTTAGTCATTTCCAGAGGCTTGCTGTAAACTTTCAGCCAAGCTTTACTGATGTTTGGTATGACCAGAGACGCACTGGCTTGTGTCGACAGTTATTGGATTATTTGGTTGTGTAGATAAAGATGTTATGTAACCAGCATCATCCTGTTTGCATGTTTATGCTTCATGCACACTATCTCCATCAATGCTTTCTGAAAATTAACCCATACTTATCTGGAATAGTGTTGTCTTTATCCCAACATGGTGCCATTTTAGGCTTGGCACTGCATACTGTGGTATGGTAGTAGAAATAAAAAGATTTTTTGAGCAGCAGTTGCCCTTTCGGTCTAATCTAGGAGCGGCTTGTCAAATCCCGATCCAAACCGTATCCATCGTTGGAGAGAACACAGCACTGGCTCCAGATCAGAAAGACAGGGAGACTCCAGGGTGTGGCTTGCTGTGGGAAAGGCTGGTTGTTAAGCTCTCTGGAGGTGGAGTGCACTCTCTAGTCATCCCCTGCGTGACCCCTGAAGCACTGCTCAGGGCTCGAGAGCACTGGTACATCCTGCCATTGGGTGTGTGAGAGCAGGGAGATGGCCACACTTTCCTGTCTACGCCAAGACTCCATCTGTACCGGTGTGTGTGTGTGTGTGTGTGTGTGTGTGTGTGTGTGTGTGTGTGTGTGTGTGTGTGTGTGTGTGTGTGTGTGTGTGTGTGTGTGTTCAGGGGTCCAAGTTAAGGTCAGCAATCTAGCAATCCACCTTCTCAGTCACCATCTGATGTTCCTTAGAGAAGGTCTTTTTGAACAGTGTTTCCTTGGACTCTGGAACATTTGGTTTTCTCTTGTACAAAGTCACAATACTGGACTTCTAGGCTAGAGGTCGACCTCTGGTTTTTAAATGGCCAATGTCGATATCTTAATTGCCAATAGCCAATGGCCAATATAATGGCAATAATATAATTTATTACCAATAAATCATCAGACACACATACAATTTTGGAACTTGAATATTTATTGTTGCAACAGGCTCATTGGAAAGATGTTCCTCTATCTACTGTACATACAGTACAGTACAGTATATACTGTAGATAGTAGAACATTTTTCCAATGAGGCTGTTGCAACAATATATATTCAAGTACTAATCTTATATTCAAGTAAATTAATTGAAAGTGGGGGGGGAAATTCACATTATGAAATAAATGTTGTCCTCCAAAACATGTTGGGCACAATTATTGGCACCTCTAGAATTTTTTTATCAGTAAAATATCTCTGAAGTATATATCCTATAAGTATATAACATGAATTTGTCTTGTTTCATAGGAGTATTAATATGAAGAAACACGAAGGCCAAATTCCCTTAATCATCCACCACGATGAGTAAAACCAAAGAATATAGTTCTGATGTGCAGAAAAAGATTGTTGAGCTGCACAAAATAGAAAGTGGCTGTAAAAACATAGCTACAACATTGAAAACCCCCTTTTCCACCATCAAGGCAAAAATTAAGAATTTCCAATCAACTAAAAATTACGTTGTCAGTTACGAATCTGCCTGGAAGCGGACATGTGTTTATATCATCCTAATGCACGGTGAGGAGAGTTTGAGTGGCCAAAGACTCTCCAAGGATCACAGATGGAGAATTGCAGAGATTATTTAAGTCTTGAGGTCAGAAAGCCTTAAAGTCAATGTAAAGGCAATAAAATAAAAAAAATTCTAAACATATTATAAATGTTAGAAATGTATTACTAAAACACATTACAAAGACTGTGAACTGTGAAGTACTGAATTGTGGAGTTAGACCATTAAACCGTTGCTGTGTTCAGGATTTTTTTATGTCGATGACGCACTGAGCTCCTGGCCCCGCCCCTACTGTCGATGACACACTGGAGCCGCTGAGCTCCTGGCCCCGCCCCTACTGTCGATGACACACTGGAGCCGCTGAGCTCCTGGCCCCGCCCCTACTGTCGATGACACACTGGAGCCGCTGAGCTCATGGCCCCGCCCCTACTGTCGATGACGCATTGGAGCCGCTGAGCTCCTGGCCCCGCCCCTACTGTCGATGACGCACTGGAGCCGCTGAGCTCCTGGCCCCGCCCCTAATGTCGATGACGCACTGGAGCCGCTGAGCTCCTGGCCCCGCCCCTACTGTCGATGACGCACTGGAGCCGCTGAGCTCCTGGCCCCGCCCCTACTGTCGATGACGCACTGGAGCCGCTGAGCTCCTGGCCCCGCCCCTACTGTCGATGACGCACTGGAGCCGCTGAGCTCCTGGCCCCGCCCCTACTGTCGATGACGCACTGGAGCCGCTGAGCTCCTGGCCCCGCCCCTACTGTCGATGACGCACTGGAGCCGCTGAGCTCCTGGCCCCGCCCCTACTGTCGATGACGCACTGGAGCCGCTGAGCTCCTGGCCCCGCCCCTACTGTCGATGACGCACTGGAGCCGCTGAGCTCCTGGCCCCGCCCCTACTGTCGATGACGCACTGGAGCCGCTGAGCTCCTGGCCCCGCCCCTACTGTCGATGACGCACTGGAGCCGCTGAGCTCCTGGCCCCGCCCCTACTGTCGATGACGCACTGGAGCCGCTGAGCTCCTGGCCCCGCCCCTACTGTCGATGACGCACTGGAGCCGCTGAGCTCCTGGCCCCGCCCCTACTGTCGATGACGCACTGGAGCCGCTGAGCTCCTGGCCCCGCCCCTACTGTCGATGACGCACTGGAGCCGCTGAGCTCCTGGCCCCGCCCCTACTGTCGATGACGCATTGGAGCCGCTGAGCTCCTGGCCCCGCCCCTACTGTCGATGACGCACTGGAGCCGCTGAGCTCCTGGCCCCGCCCCTACTGTCGATGACGCACTGGAGCCGCTGAGCTCCTGGTCCCGCCCCTACTGTCGATGACGCACTGGAGCCGCTGAGCGGCTAATTTTACTGCTAGAGAATACTGCTAATTTTTTCAAGATTTTGATAGCTTATTTTATTTACTTGGCGGCTTTTTTATCATTCAAATTTGGCTGGGTCGCTAATAATGCATTTTTTTATGTGGTGTGACAAACTCCGAACACATACTTAATTTTGACTTTACAGGGACTTAAAAAAAAAAAAATTCAAACAACCCCTACATCACCACATGTTGTATGGGAGGGTTTCAAGAAAAATCCCATGCTCTCATCCAATAACTAACTCCAGCATATTCAGTTGTCAAACACGACTGCAACGACAGCAAACAGGGAGAAAAAGTACGCCACGTCCACGGTTAAATATACTGCTGGATCTTTAATGTTTGTGGGCCTATTTTTTTTTGATGGAGGTCCTGGACTTCTTGTTCAGATACATGGTATCATGGATTCTAGGAAATACCAACAAAATCAAAACCTGACAGCCTCTGCCAGAAATCTTATAACGGGCCATGGTTGGATCTTCCATCAGGACAATGATCCAAAACAAAAATCTAAATCAACAAATAAATGGGTCACTGAGCACAAAATGAAGCTTCTGCCATGACCATCCCAGTCCCCTGACCTGAAGCCTATAGAAAACGAGTGGGGTTAACTGAAGAGAAGAAGCACCAACATGGATCTAGGAATCTGAAGGATCTGAAGGATCTGGAGTAGGGACCGGGTAATCGACGTGTGACAACACCGGTAATTTGGAGATGTTGGAGTTTTTCCACCTCGCTTTTAAATCTCTCACGGTGCGACAGTGGATACACAACGTTATGAATGCCTGTGTGACTGTGCGCATTTTACTTTCGCTTTTGAATTAGCGCCAATTCGGGGGAGGCAATTGCTTGATATCTTATCAATATTATATTGCTTATTATTCTTAATGGAAAACACAACAACAAAACAGTACAATGACAAACCCGCCCACTAGAGTGAGGTGAAATGGGCATAGTGGGGTGAAATCTGACTCCGTCTGCTGATCTGAGCTGTGACTCGTTCGGCTCATGCTAAATTGAGCAGACGCCTTCAGTTTTTGTTGTAGTGTCTGTTCTCTAACTGAACTAAATTATTTTTATCACTATAAAAAATCAAAACAACGGCGGGGATGTAACCTGTGTTGTTATTTTTGCTAATATTTGCATGACCTTTAGTTAGCACTAACTAGAAAAATTGAATTGAATGAAAAGTTGGAAACATAATTTTTTAATACTCTAGGTGATGTCGTTTCAAGCGGAGCATAGTATTTGATTTTAATTAAATTTGATGAAAACACGTATGCGTATTAACCTTCACGTTCTTGGATTAACTTTCCAGTTGTTTTGCTTCCCAGAGGCTCTAGTGATGGATGTATGTAGATAATGATAGTAATTGTGCAATTAACCTCTTATGTTCCCTTCGGATTCTTTTAATTTGTTCCTCTGACCTAATCAAAAATTCACTTGAGAGACATTACTGAAGCTTTAATCTTGTGTTGTTTCAGAAAGTAGACTTTTCAGAAAAACAACTATTATCAAATATAGTGATCTCGCGTCCGCTTCTGTAGAAAAATGAATTGGAAAAGAAAAAAAAAACCTGTCAAAAGTGTTTCTTCAGCTTATACATCAATCGGTGTGAAAATTCATTGCATTTATTTATGCTTATCTGCCGTCTCTGAGCCTCCAGATATAAGTAATGTACAAAAAAAATAAAAAAAATCTTAAAGGCCGTTTGAAGTCTGTTATCAAGTTGATATTTTGTTTACAAACAGTTCTCATTAGATTAGGAAGACTCATGAAGTATTAACCAGATACTTTAATGTTAATTATGTTTTTTTGAGCTATTGAAACAGAATATGAAGGTTAAGAGAGTAAAAAGACTCACTATTGATTTCTAGGGACCGTCTGTCCTGACTGTCATGTCGCTCTTTCATCTTTTCAAACCAGCTACTTTATCATCAGCATTTGTCCTTCAGCTTTGCCCCCCTGTTGTCTTTACCCTCTCTGCTCACTTTATACCTTCTCTTAACTCTCTTTTGTATTTCTCTGTCCCTATTATTCCTCCATGTTGCCATTATTGCCTTGTTTAACATTCTGCCAGCTCTGCACTGCAGTACCTGAATACTGGCATGAAAATGACAAAGGAGAGAGAGAGAGAGAGAGAGAGAGAGAGAGAGAGAGAGAGAGAGAGAGAGAGAGAGAGAGAGTCAACTGTGAAGAACTCAATTCCCCTTCCTCTTAATCACATCCTCCCGTAGTAAATTTACAGCTCGTCTAGATCGCTTACCGATTGCGTATTAGATCTAAACAATATTATTATGATTTGTTCTCTATGTTTTTAGCTCATTCTTTTACAGACTGCATTTGTGTCTTGTTGTGCAGTTGCACAAACTGCTCATTTCAATTTTGATTAGTTTGACAGCCCTATAATCTAAACAAGATAAATTCGCATTAGACTTTCTTCTTTTCAGTTTTATGCCTAAACAAGAAAAAAAATGTTGAATGAAGTTGAAAAAAAATTTAATTAAAAATATATTCTGATATGTGAAGCACTTTGAGCTGCATGTAATATATGAAAGGCGCTATGAATCAAATTGTATTTTTTTTTTCTTTTACACATTTTTATTATTATTCTCCGAAAGGAAGTATCTTACAGATTATTTCCTCTCAAGTGGATTTAACTTGCTGTTTTTATAGCGTTTGGATTTGTACTGGACAACTGAACAAAACTACTTCTTTAAGAAAATGTGTTTTGCGGTGTAAGCTTTTCTGTGCGCAAACACACCTGTGTGAAAGCTTAGACAACAGGAGGGAAGCTATTTGAAGTCTGTCAGGGTTGCACAGGCAGAAGTCCACAGGAAGACAGGAAGTAAGCAGTTAATAGATGACGATGTGCTGTGAAGAACAGCTCTACAGCAGAGTGTGACGTTCGGACGGCTCCCTCCCATGATTCCTGTGGTGCATTACCACTCGAGCTCGGAGGAAAGCTGTGTGTGTTTGCATAATGTGCTTATTATGAGTCCTAAATGTTCCTTTCGAATGTGCGTTTGTGTTTTAAAAAAAAAATCATTGTTTGATGCTCAAGTTCAACTGAATCTGGTAGTAGTGTGTTTCAAAGAAAAAGAGCACAGTATCATCGCAAACCAATCAAAACTCTTTGCACTCTCTCCACTGTCTTTTCTTTTCCTTCCTTCCTTCCTTCCTTCCTTCTGTTTTTCCTCCGTTCCTCCCTTCTTCCTCTCACAGTCTGCGTGCGGGGAGTGAGGTAACCTTGATGCCCAGATGGGTGACGTCATTCGGGCACCCTGGGGAATATACTCTCTCTCTTTCTCAGAAACACACAAAAACACACACACTGAGTGTGGTTCTTTTCGTTTAATCGATGACACACTCAAAACCGAGGGTGGCATAGCAAACGGAAAGGAGAATGTACATTCTCATAAGCAGATGCCTTTATTACCCTTCATGGCTGCATTCACACATGAACATGGCTTAAATGCAATTTTTCCATGTGTGAACAGCAAAAGATCATATTGAATCTGATATCTGAATCTGATAAATGTGGAAATACATTTAATATCCTCTTGGCATGTTGTAAAATAAAATAAAAATGTACCTCTAATTTAATTAAATATAAAACATCAGATTTAGCCTAATATAAACCATTCTGACTGAAACTTCACTCTAGCTGCTTTTTGGGATTTAAGGGACTAGTGCAAAGTGCCCGCGCAAAATCAGTTTTTGTGTGTGTTTTTAGTAATTGTTGGTTTGGTATGTTTGAGTTGCTGAATAGCCTAGGCTACTATTACACCGTAGCCTAAACTCTGAGAAAACGATAACGCTAAGGCCAGCGGCTAGAGCGGCAAAAGCCAATGTGTGCTTCTTTTTCCGATATATTTGCAGATATCTTTTGCATGTCTAATCCAAACAACGTCAAACTTGGCACTGCACTTACTCGTGCCGCAGCAACAGAGCGGCAAAAGCCACCTCATGTGTCTTGCTTATCGCTACTATTACACAGTAGCGATAACATTAAGCGCACCAGAATGAAATATAATATTCAGAAGTAAACAGCGTAAGGAGCAAAAAAACGCTACGCTTAGCAAACGGTTTATGAATAAGCTACTACAAATGATGGCCGTGAGTAAAATATAATATTCAGAAGTAAACAGTGTAGCTGACTTAATGTTTAGCTGACAGAGTGTTTATGTCAGAATGTTTATTTTTTAAACCACAACCTTCTAAGTGCTTCTTTTACCGATATATGTAGTGATATCTTTTGCATTTCTAATGCAACCTTGGCACTGCACTTACTCGTGCTCGTAGCAAGACACCTGTCAAGTTTGAAATCCACCAGACTAACGGTTTGAGAGATATGCGAATAACAGACAGACACACAGACAGACAAACAGACGTTTCTGTAATCTATAGATAGATACTGTTATTATTTAGTGATACTTCTGAGATGGTAGAATGCTGTTTTGTAAATACTAGAGTGTGGCTTTCAGATGACAGATTGCTATCGGATAGCACACACACAGGTTCCTAACTGAAGACCAAGACTTTGACAGTACATCCATCAAGAGACAGATTATATTCTATGTTATTACAATAATTAAGGTTTTTGGTACAATAATTAAGACCCGTTTTTTTTCCATTGGAGGATTGGTAAATTTTGTCAAACCTCAAGGAAATATAGAGCTAAGCATCATCAGTGAAAAGCAACGGTCCTAGTACTGAGCCTTGTGGTACACCATACTGAACTTGTGATTCATCTTTATTCATTATCTGACTATAACAGTCAGCTAAATAAGATTTAAACCATGCTAATGCCATTCCACTAATGCCAACATAATTTTCGAGCAATATTGTGGTCAATAGTATCAAAGGCAGCATTCAGGTCCAGTATTACTAAAATTGATAGAACCATGATCAGATGATAAGAGCAAGTAATTTAAACTCGTATCTAACCCTGATGAGAGCAGTTTGGGTGCTGTTCTATGGTCTAAATCCTGGTATGATATTCTCAAAGATATCATTTCTCTTCAGATAATATTTGGTTTATTTACCATTTCACTAGCAGCACTCAAGCTTTATGAACTACACAGGTTGGTTTGAATCTGGATTATTATGTTCTCCAGCATGTACAAAGGTCAGCGTAATTATTAATCAAACAGAAAAGTGCTAAATGGTTTGAGACTTGGTTTAAACAGTGACAATATATATTACAATGTGTAATGAAGACAAATCAGAAGGTTCTTCTAATTCGATATGATTTTTATAATTTATGAAGTCCTTTTAAATTATTTTTAGAATCAGAATTAGACAACAATGATTGTATATTTTTAAGTTTCTTTTTATCTTTCCACTTTTTTTCATTCAATAAGTCAAATTGACCCAAGCCCTACAGTCAACATGAAATTAATAATTACCATGTTTATTTCCTTAATGAAAACTCCTAGATTTTCGTGAGTGATTCACCAGTGCATGGTATTCCAAAAATGTTTGTCTGCATAATAACTTGTTCCGCATCATGTGATACAACTGATGTCACCGATCTCGCTTACTTCTCGACTCCTCCCTTCAAACAACCTGTTCTATTATAAAACACCCACTATTATGATCTTTAATTTCCTTGCAGATAAAATTAAATCCAGCCCTGCATTCTTTAGCATTTGACATTCCTGTTAGTCCTGTTATATGACTTGCAGATTGCATTTCACTTTGAGTTGAATGTCAAAAACAATATTTCATTTAAAAAGCTGCTATCAGCAGGTCTTCATACATTGTGCGTATTGGTTTACAGTGGAAGGGGGGCTCGTGTGAAGTGCGCTCAAGTGTCTAACTACTTCAGGGCATGTTGGGCTGCCGGCACAGGACAGAATGGCCTTTTGTACCACAACAGTACGACTCTCTGTCCTTGTACCCTTTAACCGGCCACAATGGAAGCCCCCTCTAACGGTGCAGAAGTGTTAGCACACTCTGAGCGGGCAGCCTGAATGAAGTCCCTATGAATGAGCGGTCAGAGGACTGTGGGAATAGGGGGTGGTGGGCCGATTTTGAATGGGAGTTACTGTGCAGCGAATATGTACAGAGGAAAGGAAGGGTTGTGGTTTGTTTTTACGGGGTATGCCTCGAACTCTGTGGATACTCTAAATAGCTTGATGTAAATGTATGTTACTCTATAAACTGCGAGATGGTGGAGTCCATGTTATGTTCTTTTTCTGTCATAAAATTCTGTCATAAGTTACTCACCCGCGTGTCATTTCCAAGTCGTACGGCTTTCTTTCTTTCTTCTGTGAAACACTAATGGAGATGTTGAAACCAATGATTCAGAAATATAGTATACATTTAGATTTAAAGTGCATGAGTCATTCATTTTCCGATGCTTTTATGGTGTTATTTTTACCTTTTAGGAGCTTGATAGCTAATAGTCTCCAACCAGTTGGATTGTATAGAAAAGGACAAAATGAACATTCTGCTAAACTTATAATTTTGTGTTTAACTTTAAAAAGAAAATCATACAGGTTTGAAATTATACATGAATGATACCTCAAACCATGTGGCTTGTTTCTTTTCTAAACAATCAGACTTTTTGACTTGGGGATGATTATTTTTGCAAGCAAGATTTGAATTTGAGTTGCCTATAAGCACCATGGCTCAAATTGTGCATAAATTACTGCAACATTTTCGTTTTTTGGCTAAACTATCTCTATTTTGGGGCATTTTAGTGGGCAAACATCATTACATTGAAGGGATAGTTCACCCAAAATTTTTAATTCTGTCATCATTTACTCATTTAGTTGATTCAAACCTGTATGAATTTCTTTCTTCTGCTGAACACAAAATACGTTATTGTGAAGAATGTCAGTAACCAAACAGTTGATGGACCCCATTGACTTCCATGGGATTTTTCTTTCATACTATGGAGGAGAATGGGGTCCATCAACTGTTTGGTTACCCATGTTCTTCAAAATATCTTCAGTTTTATTCACCGGTTGTTGATTGGATTTTAAGATGTAGGTGTTAAAAAATGTGGAGTGGGCTAACTTTGGCATATGTCATAGAACTGTCCTTTTCACCAATTGATAAACATTGAAAAACATTACAAGATAAAAAAAAAAATGAAAAAGTAACAAATAACAAGTAACAAATGAATCAGTCACAAAAATATCTACAACGTGACTTTTCAAAATAGCGTGAATTTTCATTTCATCGCGAGTATTGTGTTTCCCGAGAAACTTTGCATTCGCTAGTAAAACATTTGCGTTCTGTGGGAGAACTATTGTGTTCCTCGACAACATTAATAAAATATCACCTTCATTTGGACGACTGCAGACCTAGAAATTTTCCCTCCCATCTTTAATTTTTTAACATCACCATGTCCCATAAGGGGCTTCAAATTGTTGCCTGGCCGAAGATAATGTTAATGTTGCGAGCAAGATTCAAACATAAGTTTCCCATAGGCGCACCAGGGCTCAGTGTGTGCTAAACATTAAGCCAAAGCTCCTATTTTGACTTCTCTCTTTCACTGGGTGTTAAATTCATCTATAAGGAACTTTCCTATATTTTATCATAATGTGGAATGAAACAAGCAGCCGCCCCAGGCATTTTTCATAGACGAAACTGTTTACTTTTCCCACTATCTTCATCCCTTCAGAGAACTCCCCTGTTGATTCTCTCTCATCCCCTTTTTGTGTCTCAAACCCCCTCCTACCCTCACGGACCCTCCTGACTGTGATTTCCAAACTCCCCTGCATGTGTTGTTTGTCTGTGCCTCCCGCCCCTGTCTGAAAGCGTTCTGCTCGCTGTTTATGGTCTCTCTGTGACGGAGGCCACCACCAGAGAGAGAGAGGAGAAAAGGAAACGAGAGGGGGAAGGCTGTGTCTTTCATGTGTTTGTGGCGTGTGAGGTACGTTACAGTGCTTGTTCCCGGTTCTGTATGATGCGGCGTGTTGAATGAGGGATTGATTTATTGTTTTGTTTTCCCGCTGTCCGGGGCGCAGCCGTTGCTGACTTAACAGAGATGGTGAGAATATATGCACAAGTGTGTTACTACGGGGCTGTTTCATTATGTTTATGGCAGTGTTTCTGCCCACTTTTGCTCAGACAATTTACACTTAGAACAAATAGCTTATTTGAACTTTGTGTGAATTGCGTTTATCGCCATTTGCACTTTATGTAAACAAGATGCTATTTTTTTAGCTATTTACATTTGGTGCACAGCATGTCAATATACGTGTTGTCTAAATAAATAGCATCTGGGTCAGTGATCCAGAAGAAAAACTTAGTTTAAAAGAAAATCTAAATTAAAGAGCTGTCAAGTTATTTTATATCTGTCACAGTTTTAATTGTAGAGATGCTAAAATGTCAAGTGGTGTAACCAACAAGTAAAAAGTTCTACTTTTCATCACACAACTTTTCTCAAACAATTTATGTATTTACAATGTTTCAAGCTCTGCACATGACACATATATGGTGTGTGTATATTTACTAAAATGAGAAAACAAATTATTAATTATTAATTTACTTTGGTTTTCTCATTTTAGTAAATCATGGCCATGTTGTAATCATTCGTTCCCTTGTTTTGATAAAACTAAAACAAGAGAACGAATGATTGCAACATGGCCATGATTTAGTAAAACTAAATTATCATATCATATGCACGATTAACTTAAAACGAGGGAACAAATTAGTAAAACGTGCTGACGTATTAGTAAGTTGCGGGAACGAATTGTTAATTCGTGGCAAAGATATGCATCTTTTGTTGTTGTTTTTCTTTCCTATGGGAAGGCTTGGGTTAGTGGCTTGAACAACAATCATTTCATCCAAACATTCCCGCCTGATTTTAGTCAATGGAAATGTTTAGGAATGTTTCTCAGGAACTTTGTTTCAAGAACCACAAAAGATGTTGATCTGTCTTGCCGAGCAAAAACAGTCACTGTTTGGATACAGTCTGAGGATATGTCTAAGAGATAATTAGTGGTTTGCTCAGTCTGCATTAGCAGGTGTGTGTGTGTGTGTGTGTGTGTGTTGTGGTTGTTTGTGTACATGTGTGAGTTATTGAGCGGGTCTCGCTGTCGGAGTGTGGAGAGAGGTCATGAATTGAAGAAAAGAGGAAAAGGAGATTGCTGAACCCTGACTTCCGTTTCGTGTCACCACTGAGAGCTCAGGCCAGCTCTCTCTCTCTGTCTCTCTCTCTCTCTCTCTCTCTCTCTCTCTCTCTCTCTCTCTCTCTCTCTCTCTCTCTCTCTCTCTCTCTCTCTCTATTAGATTTGTAGCATTTATTATAATTACTTTACAAAGAAGGTGTAATGTATAGCGACTGTAAGCCATTGGTAGGTTGACTTCCTGAAAAACTGTGACTGTGGTTTTAAAAAAAACATATTTCTGTTTTTTGAGCGGTCCAGTGGTGTGAGTTTGGGGCGGGACAATCTGTTGATTGGTCAAGGAGTTGGAAGGTTATGTTTTTAGCATTTCTTAAGAATTCAAACAGGTCATTTCATACATAGAGCCATACGTAATGGTTTCACATGAGACAATCATAACTGAATCATCACATCTTAAACTTATATAAAAAGATAAAGCAGAAGCAAACATATTCGGCGAGAATATTCCCACTTTAAAGATGAAGCACTCACCCCACACCAGTTGATTTATAACTTTTGACAGAGCATAGCTGAAAATAAATGTGTTAGATTGATTAGATTTAACTTTTTAGTTGATTCATTTAGAACAATGTAAAAACAACCACGTAACCACACACCAAAAACCACTTTGAACACATTAACAAACACTACAGCACACAAGTGGTGGATAGTTTTGCACAGACAGGAATTATCCATATTTTGGAATGGAAAAATATCTCTGTGTGTGTGTGTGTGTGTGTGTGTGTGTGTGTGTGTGTGTGTGTGTGTGTGTGTGTGTGTGTGTGTGTGTGTGTGTGTGTTTGATTGTACTTGGTATCATTAGTGGCACATAAATCAGGCATAGAGATACTTAATGGCACAGTTCACCCAAGAATTAAAAATCTGTCATTAATTACTCACCCTCACATTATTCCAAACCCATAAGATTTTCGTTCATCTTTGAAACACAATACTTTTAATGAACGGACTGAGGGGGAGTATTTATTTACACTAAGTGCAAAACCTTGTTGAGGCTTCATTAACCCTGTTCACCATTATCTGATTGAGACAAAGCTACAAAAGAAACTCATCTGATAACAGGATCAGTGGCGTGGGGCTTTTATTGTGACTGACCCGAGTTTGAATCCACCATTTTACAAACTAATTCTTCTCTTTTTCCCCCTTGCGCATCAGCTAGGAGAGGCGTTCATTTTAAATAATAATTAGGAAGATATTAGAAAAGTGGGTAAAAAGCGCCAAATGTGTATTTAATGCTGGGGTATGCTTATCTTATGGCTTCAGTGACAGGGACAAGTAATGTCCCAATAAGGAAACATCCACTTATGATTTTAATAAATATAATCTTATACACTAAATATTATTCAATTTTATAATATGCTACAATATGAGGTGCAAATAGTGCAAATAGTGCAAATAGGCTGAAGAAGCATGAAGAACACACAAGTAAAAAGGCACCTGATCGATGATATCTGTGAGTTAGGGCTGTGCAATTAATCATAATTGATTTTCGATTTCGATTTTGGCGTCCAACGATTATGAAAACAAGATAATCGAGGTAAAACGATTATCGTGCTGTCCAGCGCAACTTCCTTTCCTTCACAGCGGTGCGCTTTCATTCCTCCCTAAAAGCCTTAGCTTAAAAGGACAATTCCGGTGAAAAATGAACCTAGAGGTAATTAACACATGGTTACCGAGTCGACCGTTCTCTGGGATGTGTTTTCATGATAATCGAATTTAAAGAGTTTTATCTCCAAAAACAGATTAGCTTATAACGCTAGTATATGGGGCATAGAATAGGTAAAAGTAAATCGCTAGTTAATACCACTAACAAGGCTTAAAATAGCCTCACACTAACACAGTGGCATAATGAGGGTCCCTACATGCAAACCGAAGCATTGAGAACTTTGTAAGTGTACAGACAGGTTAAAGCAGCACTAGGTTACTTTTAAACCTTAATAATATATTTCCAAGTCTCTTGTGATGGTACATCGACTTACAATAGGTTGAATGACACGTCTGCCATAGCCTGACGGGGTGTGTAGCGTTTTTAATCGTACTTTTAAACCTCGGGTTTCGGGTAGTAACCGGCGAACAAAGAGAACTACAAAATTCGACTGCTTTACGGCATATACGTCACTTCCACCACCACCCCCACTTCCTTAAAATCGGACGTGCGAGCCAAACTAGCGTTTGTTTGCCAAATGTTATAGTCATGGACGAAGCAGCACAGAAAAGCAAGAAAGCAAAGGTTTTGTCGGAGGAAAGGAAAAAGAGGAAACGAGAAAGTGATCGCATTTAAAGGCAGAACGAGGATCAACATTGGGCCAGCGTTTCCTCGCTGGCGTGAGCTGACGGAGGAGGGGTGCCCGATGCCACCCGTCCCGGTTCTCCAGGGATTGTTTTCTTTTTGGAGCAACAGTCCCGGAAAATTTATATTATTTCCCGGGACACGAATTGTCCCGTTTTTTTGTGAAAATGTACTTCTAAAGTAGAATTTCCTGGTTTCAAATTAAACCTTTTCCGTCTACTGTTACTGTGGTTTTCTTCATAGTTGTGTACAGTACATCCAATCCTGTGTCCGTAAACGGGTAAAAACCATGGTAAAAACGGGTAAAACAGTGGATTGGCCAATGCCAGGCGTTTACTTTTATTTGATTGCAAGCTCAACTTATCGCCTAGCAACTGCCCTGTGCTGTCGGTCGGTCGGTCAGTCGGTCGCGCGCGCACATCAACACACATCCAAGATAATACAGTGTGAGTTTAGTTGCTAGCTAGCTTTTTAAAAACTGTCTATTTACATCTATTGTGTGAAATGGGGGGAGAGACGGACGAGGAGGATAACACAACAAAATCAGATGAGCCACCAGTGTCAAAGAAAATACTATTTACAACCTACAACTCAGACCCCAAAATTCACAAATCAAAGGTGGCAACCCTATGCCCGACCGATGCGGACTTTCAAATATCAAATGAAAGCCTATGTCTAAACGGCGTGAACACGTTTGGTAGGGGCTACAATCTTGCAAGTAAATATATAAGATGTACAAAATCATATTTTAGGATACCTAACATGTCTGTTATATTTGTTTATTTGTCTTGCCTCAAGCTATAATGCAAATCGATTTGTAAAATTTGCAGATTCATCTATGGTAGCTTGATATTATAATATTGACGATATATGGTTATTATCTACCACTCAAACATTGCATTGAAGTATCATATAGATTCAGTAAAACGGTAACCAATAGACTAGGCTACTCTAATGACGCTGGCTTGTAAACGTGAGCATCGCGATCATTTGTCGTTTGAAAAAAAATAAAACCCATGAAATTATATTCATATGACATGCTGAAATATATGCCACTGTACCTGGATGAAGACATTTCACACGCGACGCAAGCAGAACACCTGCATGTGAACTCCTCCTACAGTGTTCAGGGCTATCATGGTTGTCAACAAATGCACGTGCGTGAAGGATGACAGAGTTTACGACAGTAGTAGAGGACAATACTGTTTCCCAACTGTAGGGGGACCCCGAGAGCAGAAGTTACCTGGTGTTACTTTAATAAGAAGATACTTTATAAAGACAGTACATTACGCGTATACAGGCAGGAGCCATCTTGGAAAACAGTCTCGACCAGTCGAGCCATGAACGCTGTGCTAAGTGAGCTGGTCGATAGGAATTACGCTTGTGAAATCTAATGTAGCACTGCGTTCGTGGCCTATTATATGCCCCACATACTAGCGTTATAAGCTAATCTGTTTTTAGAGATAAAACTCTTTACATTCGATTATCGTGAAAACGCATCCCAGAGAACGGTCGACTCGGTAACCATGTGTTATTAACCCCTTGGTTAATTTTTCACCGGAATTGTCCTTTAACATCCAAATCAGCCAAATAAGTGTGTTGTAAAATGCAGTCTACTGTTGCTAAACTGCGGGACGTGTTTGATAGCCCATTAAGCTGCAAAAGAGACACTGTTCCTCGGGAGGCTTTCTCTGTGTGCACTCCGAGTCGGAGTCGAACGCAGAAAAGCAAATGGGCTTTGTGTGTAACATTAGATCTTAAAGTGACAGCAGCCTAATAAATCTGCTGCAGTCTGTCATTAATGATAATCAAACGACAGATGACAAAGCAAAATCACAGACTTTGATCATATGGGCGCTCAATAATAATGTTGAATAATCGCGATTACAATATTGACCAAATTTAATCGTGATTTAATAGTGATTATGATTTTTGCCCTAATCGAGCAGCCCTGCTGTGAGTTCACTTCTCTGTAGAGCACTGGCCTAATTACAGATCTGGTGTCATCCAATTTATCAGAGCTTTCCCAGCTGCTCAATATCCACTTTCGGCGAGGCAATGTTTTTCCGTGCGTAAGTGTGTTTTGTTTGTGTAATCCACACCCTGCGAGGAATTCCACTTCCTCAAATGATCAGGCAAGGTCACTTAGGCCCTGACATTTGCTGTTAAGATTTTACAGATTGTGTCTGTCTGTCTGTGTGTGTCTCTCTCTGTGTGTGTGTGTGTGTGTGTGTGTGTGTGTGTGTGTGTGTGTGTGTGTGTGTGTGTGTGTGTGTGTGTGTGTGTGTGTGCGTGCGTCACACCTCAAAGCCCTGATTAAACTGGAAAGTGCCACTCACTTCCTCTAAAAAAAAGTCAGTAGTGTAGTCAGTGGGAGTTATACATTGTTAACCAAACCAAACATTGTTATATAATATATGTTAGGTTTTCCAGTCATAATAATAGGACAATTTATATTTATATCTGTAATGTAAAAAAAAAATTAAATATATTTTTTAATAGCAATATTTCTTGTTTTGTTTTTATTTTTGTATTTTTTATATTTTTATATAGTTATAATAATAGTAATACATTATTCTTATTATTATTATTATTATTTTATAGCCATGTTGATATATAATCACAAAATCTTAGCCATATTGTGTAGCTGTACAAACAATTTGTATACATTTGTCAATAAGAAAAATCACAATTAGATTCCCTCCCAAATCATGCAGCCCTATTTTAGCATGAACAATATTTGTAGTCATCATTCGTCTGCGAGTGCGAGTCAGACAATGCAGATTGTGTGTGTAATTATGCATGTGTATGTGATTATTTGTACTTGGACCTCACCCACGTCTGCTGGCGACAGAATGTCTGAGCACCTTCATTTGGACGACTGCAGACCGATGCTGGCCTGGCTCTCGGACTCGCGCTGCTTCCCACCCTTTCTGTTCACCCTTCTTCTGTACTCTTCTCACTTGGATCGAGTAATGCCCATTCTGGCTGTTCAAAGCGGGCTTTGTTACCTCATCTTTCCTTCGGATGGTCTCTGGGGGCTGATTGAAATGTGTGTGTGGCCCCGCTAGTCTCTTAATAACCGTTCAGAGAGTTTGTTGTATAGCTGGCGCTCTCTCCCTTCAAGGTGGCTTTGGCTTGGCTTGGGTGGGTTTCTTGGGGGCAGGAGCGTGAGGGTATTTCTAGCTCTCAGGGGCAGAGGTTGGGCTATGCCAGCCTTCCCCCCCACCGAGCTGTTTCCTTTCAAAAACACTCCTCAGGAAACCACTTCAAACAATCACATTCCGCACAGAGAAAGGTCCGCACCACTCCTGGAACTTGGGAAAACCTCTCCCTTCCCCTCGTAAGGCTACTCTTTTTCTCCGTCTCGCTCTCATGAGCGAGTCTCCATCTCGCCGTGGGTTTCTTGTTGGCCGTCAACTTACGCATACGGGCAATTGTTTTCTCTTAGAATTACATCAACCTTTTTTTTTGCTATTGTATCTTTAAGTAATATTATATGTAAATTAGTTCTGTTGTGATTAGTTCATCTGGTGCATCTCGTACCATCAGAGCATTTTCTGATTGGATAACATGCACTGGCCTTGTTTTGCATAAAATATACAGTATATGAATGAAAATATTGGGACACACTTTCTTAATTTTATTGAATTCAGTCAGACCCATTGCCACAGGTGTATCAAATCAAGCACCTAGCCATGCATTCACCAACATGTGTGGGTCGTTCTGAAGAGCTCAGTGAATTCAGACGTGGTATACTGTGATAGGATGCCACCTTTCCAATAAGTCAGTTCATAAAATTTCATCCCTGCTAGATAATCCGCACTCAACATTAAAGGGATAGTTCACTTTGAAATTAAATTTTGGTATGTTTTAGCTTACCTCAAGGGCATCCAAGATGTAGGTGTCTTTTTTTCCGCAGTAGTTTCAATTTTTATATTTTTAGGTCAAACCGTTCTAGTCTGACAGTCATATCATGCAGGTCTATGGTCACTGTCTCAAAGAGCATGCACAGAGTCCAAATTAAAACAATTCCCCATCGTCCAAATTAAACAATTCCCCATCGTCCAAATTAAACAATTCCCCATCGTAAGTACACATTGATGGCCTAAGACACGAAACGAGCGGTTTGTGTGAGAAAACGAACGGTATTTATATCGTTTTTACCTCTTGTAACACAGCCAGATCCAAGTGATCTGAGGGCGCGGGCGCATCCTGGTGTGTGACGTGTGCGCAGACTGGTGCATAGATGTATACACTAGACGTCGCATTAAAGACATTCGTTCCAATGAACTGCCGAAGCCAAGGTGACGTCTAGTGTATACATCTATGCACCAGTCTGCGCACACGTCACACAGAAGGAAGCGCCCACGCCCTCAGATCACTTTGTCGTGGCTGTGCCGAATACCGTTCGTTTTCTCACACAAACCGCTCGTTTCATGTCTTAGGCCATCAATGTGTACTTACAATGGGGAATTGTTTAATTTGGATATGACTGTCAGACAAGAACGGTTTGACCTAAAAATATAAACATCTTGGATGCCCTTGAGGTAAGCTAAAACATACCAAAATTTTATTTCAAAATGTTATCCCTTTAAAGGGCACCTATTATGACATTTAAAATGTTCCTAATGTTGTTTTTGGAGTTCCCAACAACAGTTTTACGTGCATGCAATGACAAAAAACACTTTTGTTTTCGTATAATATGCATTTATTTTTACCTGATTTGCTCACCGACTCCCAAATGATTCGTTCAACGACTCATTTTTCAAACCCCTCCTTTGCGCGACGCTAATCTGCGATTGGTCAGATGACCCAGCAGTGTTTACAGAGATAATCATTATTGTTTAACACGGAGTACAATGATGCTTTTATCAATTAAATTGTGTTATAATAATGATTATAGTCCACTGCTTTATAGTTTGTAGTAAAAAAAATAAAAATAAGATAAAGAATTTAATGTTATGTTAGCGAGCATAGCCCAGAGTTCATATTGTAAAAGCACAATCAGTCTTTGTTTGCGTTAGCCCGATGCATAAACATAACGTTTTTACAAAAAAAAAAAAATGCAGTTACGTTACTACGAGGTATTACTCTATTCTTTAAGACAACTCCGAAAACAACGACAAACACTTCACATCTCAATACAATTGCCATTGAAGACCTAGAAGCTAAACGGTGCTTACACAACAAACAAAATAATTATTAAGCATGTTACATAAAACATAAAAGCAACAATTATTAATAACACTTACAGGTTGTGATACGGAGGAGGAAGCTGATGCAAATACACTTGGAACTGAACCTTCCTTCAATATCAGCGGCTCGCGAATCCAAGTTTGATTGCATTTAAAAAGCAATCGTCTTCAAAATGGCGTGAACAAAGCACAAGGCTCGGACTACACTTCTGTGGTATAGTTATATATGAATTGTAGCCACTTAGTCTTCAAATGCTCCTCCTTGGGCAGATGAAAAAAGTTGGCTTTTGAGTCGCACTTCAGAACACAGCGTCTCGTCGCCATGATGTTTTCCCTGGCCTTGGAGCGCAATAAGTGGGCGTATCGTATTCAAATAACTTGACAAGTTGACGTCATCTAGTCGGAGAAAAAGCTTCGGTCTTCTAACGATTCATAAAAATGACTCCGAGTCGACTCTTACTTTTGAAAGACAATAACTTTATATACGGTGCACTTTCATATTTCAAACTTTGCAGGATGTTTTTGTTCACTTAGATCTATGTTACACACTACATGAAAGGTACATTTCAAAATTCCATAATAGGGGCCCTTTAAGTTTTATTATTGGAAATTAAAGCGTTTTTGGAACTCAAGCAACTCATTCACAAGCGGAAGACTATGTAAAATCACAGAGCAGGGTCACCGAGTGCTGAAGTACGTAAAAGTCGCCAGCGCTCATACCATAGCTGAAAACTTCCATTGACATTAATATCGGCACAAAAACTGTGTGGCGGGAGCTTCATGGATTGGGTTTCCATGGCCGAGCAGCTGCATGCAAGCCTCGCATAACCAAGTGCAATGCCAAGCGTCAGATGGAGTGTGTAACGCACGCCGCCACTGGACTCCAGAGCAGTGGATACATGTCCTGTGGAGCGACCAATCACGCCTCTCTGTTTGGCAGTCTGATGGGCAAGAACGTTACCCGCCTGACTGCACTGTGCCAAGTGTAAAGTTTGGTGGAGGAGGGATTATGGTGTGGGGCTGTTTTCAGGGGTTGGGCTCGGCCCTTTACTTCCTGTGAGAGGGAATTGTAATGCTTCAGCGAAAGGAGGGACCAACCCCATATTAATGTCTATGTATACAGAATGACATTACAGTCCCTGTTGCTGTAATGGTCAGGCATATCAATACTTTTGACCATATAGTGTATATATTGGATATTTAATTGTGTATGGTCATATTCCCTAATAAAGATTTGCCGTCATCTTTATACTGATATTTAATATTTAAAATAACTAATGAGTATGTTAATATTAATATATTTATTGGTTAAATCAAAAAAAAAAAAAATCTAAACTATATTATATTTTCTTCTCTATTGTTATGTATATCTGAGTCAAACTGCTTCTCGAACAAGAACAAATGTTGGGCGGGACTTGATTTTGTTAATGGGGAATTGATTGGATGGTTGTGGTTTGCTATTGGTGGATCTCATGTGAGTGACAGGTTGCCCCGCCCTCACGCCAGCATCATAGAAGAGGGAGGGGAAGTTATTTTGATTAAAGATTATAAGGGCACAATAATTTTAACAAAAATATTGATGTGCACGGATAAATCATTTATAATAATTACTGCATTATTCCATAAAAAAATAAGAATTGTCCATTTTGATGACATGCTGACTTTAAGATAGGCTATGAAACATTAACCGATTTTCTGTAAAGGTAAGTCTGTAATTGGTTGTTTTAATATTATATATTTTTTTATAATGTATTTTTAATATTTTTTTATATTACACTGTGAAATGTAGTCTTTAGCAAATATTGAAATGAATATCCCTTTTTCATTATAATCGTGTGATGTCTAAATTTACTTGGATTGTTTATATTATATACATTTAAAATGGATTGATTTATTTTTTTATTTTTAATATCATTTGTAGGTTATTGGTTTATCGTATCAGTCCGATTTTTTATATTGTTCCATCCCTACGGTATATTGTCACTGAAAGACACCTGTTTTAGTGATATCTGAGTACATGCAGATTTATTTTACATGTGAAATTCGAACCAGCTTTGATGTCGGATTGAAATGATTCAAGGACCTTGAATATAAACTCCAGCCTCTGTTTCATAACACTGGAATATGTTTAGATAATAAATCATGTTCACCTTTAAAAGTATCATGGCTGATGTAGAGAGACCTTCACTTTTCCTCCATTGCGTCAAGGCTTTAAAAAGGCCTTCGTAAATAACAATTATAGCTTGTTTCATGACCTCCGTGTGCATGTGTACTGTAAGTGTGCTCTCTCGCTCTCTCTATTATTATCTCCATATTGCTGTTTCGTCCCCTTGGAATTATAAGGTTCTATCTGACATTTTTGTAAAAAAATTGTTATTCACATATTCTTATTCTATGACCACTTCTTTACATCATGTGATGATGTTTTTTTAAGTTGTGTACATTTTGGAACTTTTTATTTAGAAAATAAAAAGGTTATTTCTACACAGTCGAATGGAATGCAAAAACTTGAAAGCTCAATATCTCAAAACCAGTCAGAATGCAGATAGAACCTTATAATTCCAAGGTGGCGATTTGTTGTTTGTGTGTCATTGTGTTTCCTTGTCGTGGTGCACAAATGGCCTCTCGCTCTTTGAGTCCTGGTGACCCCACACGACCTCACAGCTGTTCTTGCTCAAGGCTTCTGATTGGAGAGTTCTCTATACAGTCAAACAGCCTGTGACAGGATATAGGACATATTGATTTAATTAGTGATAGTTGACTTGATGGGCGCCGCCTTGTTGCCATGGCGATGGGTTGGGCAGTAGAGAGTGTGTGATGGCCTTTAAACAGAGCTTTGACCTTTGAGCCATCGCCGTATCTTTCACACATATACACACACACACACGTGACAAGGCATGTTTTGAGTCCCTCAGTGTTTTTTTTCACCTCTGTTGTTTTGTCTGAATTTGTTAATTTATAAAAAAAATACCTAAACTGTACAATTGATGAAAAAACCAATGACTTTAATACACCAGTTGTGCGACGCAGTGTTGTGAGTGTTAACTAAAACTAAAACGTTTTTGTTAAATGAAATAATAATGAAATAAAATAAAATATATAGATATTAAATGAAAGGTTTAAATTGAAGTACTAACTAAAAACTAAACCGATAAAATAAAGCTAAATATAAATGTTAAAAAATAATAAAAATAATGAAAGCACATTACAAAATTACTTAATCGACAAAATCGATTAATCGCAATTAATTGTGATTAATCACAGCTACCATAAATGTTTGTGTGTGTATATATGTACACACACACACATACTATATATTTAGAAACTTTTATCAGATGCGATTCAAATTTGTATAAATATTTTTTGGGAAAAAACAGGATATGATATCATCCAGGTCAGTGAGTATCTGGTCTCTGATTTGTTTATGACATAAGTCTTGTTCAGGTTGTAAAATGTCATCTGATACAACATCCCCAAAATCTTATTTATGATATTTATGAAGAATTTATTATGGTAGCACATTATTTTACAGTCCTGTTCCCCATGTACATACTATGTAGTCATAGCAATTACAATAACTGGGTTATAACAAGGTACTAACCCTGAACTTAACCCAAACCCAGCCTGAACCCACATTACCAGTTCGTTCACTGTAGGTACATGTAATTAATGTATTCAAGGTGTATGAAAAATACTACCTTATGCAAGACATGACATTTTAAAACTTTTATTAAAATATGGATTTTCTGGTAAACTCTTCTGGTTATACGTTAGCTATGAGTGTCTTGAAATAAATATTCAATACAAATATTTGAGAAATATTTACTTAACAGGAGCAGGCTTATTGAGTCATACCGGCTGTTTCTGGAATGAGGATGGTTTACAGAAGAATAAAAATACAGCAAGCAGCCTGATCTTCCGTATGATCAGACGAGTGTGACGTGGAACAGATGAAGATGAATATTTGGCAAGATTTTAGCATGTCATTGTCAAAACATGAATTCTGTTAACGACTGTGTGTTATGCCACTTTCAAGCCCTCCTGAAAAGTCATAATTATGACATGACGTGCGTTCAAGTCATCGGACGCGTTGAGCAATTTTATATTTCTGTCTTTTTAACTTATTGTTCAATAACAAGAAGTTTCTTCGTGCCAATGCATCAAAGACAAATGTAGATCTTTCACATGGTTAGCATCCCACATTATCCCATATCCTCACAACATCCATCAGTGGTTCAGTCCACAACTGCTGTTTACTTTAACTTCAGTGACTTTTTCACAACTTCCCCATGTGTGGGTTTCACTGTTACCCGTGTAACCGAGGTAGGAGTCTCCTTTTCGGAAGTGAGGTTTATCTGTTCCTCATTCCCAGCAGCTTTCCCTCTCCCACGGTAGCGACCTGCCCTTTCTGGGTCATGTTAACAAAACATTGGCTTTCCTCCCCCCCATTCTCCAGTAGATGGTTTATTCCAGTCCTTCCACAGCAGTGGCACCAGTTCACTTCTGCTTTTGCATTGCTGGTGTGTCTTATACTGCGTTGATGAACGGTAAGTCCATCAATGGTTTCGTCTGGGCTGCTGTATAATGTTGCTTGTTGGAGTGTGTAACGACGTGCTGTATCTGTTATTGTATAAGACTATGGCTCTGTTCAAAATGGAATACATACTGTGCAAAACTGCACTTTGTACTGCATATGCTGCATGTACTTTGCATGTTTAATGCCACATCCTGCTATCTTCTTCTGATTATTTTGCATTTTGACTGTAATTTTAACTTCTGGCTGTCCAGTCAAGAAAGAGATGCGGAAATATCCCTGGTGTTTAATATCCTAAACCAGCTTACGCTGATTGTCAGTTCTTAGCTTCTCTTCCAGCTTGGTCTGGCGGATCTGTTGGCTGGTTTTATATGGATTTTACAAATTTTTCAGTTGGTCAAGCTGGTAGATCAGCTAAACCAGCACATTACTAGGTTGACTAGGTTTTTTTTTGTTTAAAAAAACACGCCAATAAATCATCTTAGGCAGGTTTAAGGCTGTTAGGGATGATGGCTGGTGTAGCAAATGTCATAGTTGAAACCTGATGATCCAGGTTGCCCCAGCATAACATGATGAATCACAACTTTTTCCATTCCTTTTTTTTTTCTTCATAAAAAGGGGTTTAAACTTTTCATAGCCCTAAGGCCTGGTTTCACAGACAGGGCTTAGATTAAGCCAGGATTTGGCCTTAGTGCAGTTAGGACATTTAAGTAGCTCCTATAAACGTGCCTTAGAAAAAAAAAAAACATTACTGCTGTGCATTTTGAGACAAAACAATGGCACTGACATATTTGAAGATGTTTAGTGCAAGTTGATTTCATTTAAACAGCTTAAACATGCATTTTAGTCTGGGAATAGCTTAAGCCTCATCTGTGAAACCAGGGGTAAAAGTTTAAGTTTGTATATTTTCAGGTTTAAATTAGGGGCTGTTTACATGACACCGTTTTCAAGTAAACACAGAACACCTTTTATGAGTTTTGAATGTTCAAAACCCAACATCAGTGTTTTTGGGGGCCTCAAAACGCAAGCTTTTGAAAAAGAATTCAAATTTTTTGAAAACATTGGCATTATGCGCATGTGTTTTACCTGTTCAGTCTGTAGGCGCAGTGTTTCTTTACAAAGTGACATCGGCAACTACTAACCTGACAGCAGAATTCAGTGTTTTTAGTAGTTTTCACGGATCCGTGTGAACAAGAGAGCATTTTGCCAACGTTGCCGCCTGTGTGCGAAAAAACATGAAGGAAAAAACGTTTCCGTTTTTTGGTGCATCATTGCGGTGTAAGACTTTGAATAACAGATTTCCAGTGTTACCCTACTGACCTCCACAGAATGTTGTAGTTCACACACCACCGTCATTGGGATTTGTGTGTGGAATGTGAAGGATTCTGTATACTGAGTTGAAAATCTCCAACATTGATAGCGGTAATTTCTTTTATATGAAAGCTAAGAGCAGCAAACTAAGTAGAACAAACACCTCTCTCGCGGTTGTTTACATGCCAGTGATTATCTATCATGCCAGAATTTACTGACCCCTGTTCTAGATTATTCATCACAATGGAAATAAGCGGTCAGGTGTAGTGCATTGCATTGTTGGGGGATACAGTATGCAGTGTATACAGTAGGTTCAGTACATTTTGCCAATAAAATGTAAAATATATATAGTTAGTAGTATCCTATTCCCAACATAGCCATAGAGACTAAAATACTGAATTTCACATGACTCCACGTCATGAATGTGTCAGTTAGAGTTCCAAGAAGAGCTTCAGTACTAGTATGCATGGGTAGTTTCCACACCAAGGTGTCCAACATTGTTTTTCCTTCCTCTAAGTCTATGTCTACACTAATTTTGGCCTTATGTTCACACTGAGATGGTGTTTTTGGATAAATAAATAAAAAACTAGTAGTGTAGACTTTGAAAACCAAGGTATTTGAAAAGGATGCCACATGATGTTTAGTCATGTGACGCATATTGTACACATAGTCAAGTCGTCATCTTCATTTATTTAGTGCTTTTAACAATGTAGATTGTTTCAAAGGGGCTTTGCAGTGATAAACGGATAATTTAAGGTAGCAGAGATTGTTTTGGCTTTATAGTGGTTCTTGAATAAAGATATTTTCCAGCTAAAGTTAGTTTTGATTGATTCACTTCAATAGTTACCTAGTTATTAAATTAGAGGCCGCTAAGACAACATCGTTCTCTCTACACAGACTTTAACCACGAACCTGTGAGAGATGCTGATGG
Source organism: Phoxinus phoxinus (assembly GCF_949152265.1). Lineage (NCBI taxonomy): Eukaryota > Metazoa > Chordata > Actinopteri > Cypriniformes > Leuciscidae > Phoxinus > Phoxinus phoxinus. The sequence goes on from NC_136879.1 coordinate 16,180,611, forward strand.
CGCTCACGTGCGCATTAAGAATTAATTAAATAGTTGTGCGCATTTGAATATATGTGCGCAGGTTTGTAATTCCCTACAAACCAAGCCTTAACAAACTACTTGTCTGGCCTTAACATTTTTATACAGAATTGTATCACTTCGGGGTAGATGCGCGAAACCGAAATTATCCCGACAACGCTTTATCTGTAGAGTGGTAAAGGGATCCTTCACAGGGGAGAGACTAGTTGGCACTTCAGCACTGCGTTGTCATCGGGTCTAGGCGAAGGTCCTTCGTCAGATCTGGATACGGCCTGGATCCGGCAGGCTGCGGGAAAACCTCGGGATAAACAAAGACACTAAAATTAGCGTAGATGCCATTCTTCTTATGATGTAACGAGTACATCAGGATTTATGGAAGGTGTTCCCAGTTCCGGCTGACCTAATCTATGCAGCCTAACATTGAATTTATAATGTATTATGTGAATGCTAGGTCAAAGAGATGTGTCTTTAATCTAGCTTTGAACTGACAGAGTGTGTCTGAAAGCTAATTCCATGTTTCCTAATGATATCTCCTAATGGTAGCATGTACAGAGTGAACAGCAGCGGTCCTAGTACTGAGCCTTGTGGTATGCCATACTGAACTTGTGATCGCTAAGACATCTCTTCATTTACTTCTACAAACTGATAACGGTCAGATAAGTATGATTTAAACCATGCTAGTGCAATTCCACTAATGCCAAAATAATGTTCGAGTCTATTTAAAAGGATGTTGTGGTCAATGGTGTCAAATGCAGATCGAGTAACACCAATAGAGAGATACAACCACGATCGGATGATAAGAGCAAGTCATTTGTGACTTTAACGAGAGCTGTCTCGGTACTATGGTACGGTCTAAATCCGGACTGAAAATCCTTGCAGATATCATTTCTTTCAAGAAAGGAACACAGTTGTGAGGATACTGCTTTTTCTAGTATCTTTGACAGAAAAGGCAGATTCGAGATTGGCCTGTAATTGACTAATTCTGTTGGGTCAAGTTGCGTTTTTTTAACAATCGGTTTAATCATAGCCAGCTTAAAGGTTTTTGGTACGTATCCTAGAGACAAAGATGAATGAATGATATTAAGAAGAGGATCTATGACATCTGGAAACATCTATTTCAGTAGTTTAGTCGGTATAGGGTCTAATGTACATGTTGTCGATTTAGATGAATTAACGAGTTTGAAAAATTCTTCCTCTCCTATAGCAATGAATGAATCAAATTTTTCCTCAGGGAGACTACAATGCACTTCCTGATGCGATACTGTATTAGAAGGTTGCATAGTTATAATTTTGTCCCTGATATTATCGATCTTATAAGTGAAGAAGTTCATAAAGTCATTACTGCTGTGTTGCTTGGAAACTTCTGGGCTTGAAGCTTTCTTTTTCGTTAGTTTAGCCACTGTTTCAAATAAATACCTAGGATTATGTTTATTTTCTTCTAATAGGGTTGAAAAATAAGCAGATCTATCAGCTTTTAAAGCCTCTCTGGAAGCAATCGAGCTCTCCTTCCATGAAATCCGAAACAGCTCTAGTTTTGTTTTCTTCCAGTTGCTGGCTGCTCTCTTAAGGGCCTGAATGTGCTCGTTGTGCCACGGCGTTGGACTATTTTCTTTAATCTTCTTTAAGCGCAACAGAGCAACTGTGTCTAAAGTGCTGGAAAAGAGGGAGTTAAAAGTTTCTGTTGCAATATCTAGTTTTTGTAAGCCAGGGGTGCCCAATCCTGCTCCTGCCGATCGACTGTCCTGCACAGTTAATCTCCAACCCTAATCATACACACCTGAAGCAACCAATTAAGGTCTTCAGGATCACTTGAAAATTAAAGGCAGGTGTGTTTGATCAAGGTTGGAGATGAACTGTGCAGGACAGTCGATCGGCAGGAGCAGGATTGGGCACCCCTGTTCTAAGTTATCTGGGATGCTGAGATGATGAAACTAGTTATCATTAGTAATTCTGAAAATATTACTATAAATTACAGCAACACCTCCCCCTTTGCCTTTCAGACGAGGTTCATGTTTATAACCTTAATCTTGTGGGCTTGACTCATTTAAAGTAATGTAATCGTATGGTTTTAGCCAGGTTTCTGTCAAACAGCATATCTAGGTTATAATCTGTAATCATATCATTAACAATAAGTGCTTTTGATGTGAGAGATCGAATATTCAGAAACCCAAGCTTTATAATTTGTTCATCTGTATTATATCTGTTTTTATTTGTTGAACATCAATTACATTTTTACCCTTAGATGGGTTTAGACGTTTTTTTGTATTGCCTAATTCGAGGAACAGACACAGTCTCTATATGATGATATCTAGGTGAAAGAGGCTCTATGTGATGGGATTTATCTGACCTTGGTGACGTGAGGCCGCTAGCAGACGGTCGGTTAAGCCAGTCTGTCTGCTTCCTGACCTGAGCCCCAGATTGTCATGGTTGAGCTCTAAGACTATATGCCATATCACTAGAGAGAAGAGCAGCACCATACCAGGAGGGATGAATACCATCTCTTTTCAACAGGTCAGGACTGCCCCAAAAACTTTTCCAATAGTCTATGAATTCTATATTATTTTGCGGACACCAATTAGACAGCCAGCCATTGAGTGATGACAATCTGCTAACTATCTCATCACTCCTGCGAACAGGAAGGGGGCCAGAGCAAATTACAGTGCCGTACATCGTACTTGCAAGTTTAAGTTTAACGTTAATTTTAGTGATCTCCAACTGGCGGAGTCGAACATCATTAGTGCCGACGTGAATAATAATCTTAGAGAATTTATGTTTAGCATTAGCCAGCACTTTTAAATTTGCTTTGATGTCAGGCGCTCTGGCTCCCGGCCACGGCCATTGCATTGCAAAGTAGTATGGGTACTTATGAGGGGAAAAAAATGATGGGAAACTATCAAGCCAAACATTAGCAGTTGTTAACATGTCTGTGTAGGCTTAGCATGTGTGCATGCATTTGTTTCACATCAACATGTCCATGAGTCAGTGTTTTCGTCTTTGTAATATCATTTACGGTTTCCCGTAAAAGCCCATTGAGGAATAGCTTACCGAAACTCCAAATCTGGCTGTGAAGATGCAACATTTATTTAACTTAGACACTAACAGCCAAAATGATTGAGAGTGGCGTTCCGGTTGAACTTTAAAGCATGTTGCAAAGGGCTCCAATTGCTTTCTTGTGTCTTACTTACTTTGTGTGTGTGTGTGTGTGTGTGTGTGTGTGTGTTTGTTTGTGTGTGTGTGTGTGTGTGTGTGTGTGTGTGTGTGTGTGTGTGTGTGTGTGTGTGTGTGTGTGTGTGTGTGTGTGTGTGTGTGTGTGTGTGTGTGTGTGTGTGTGCGCGCGCACGTGCAAAACCTTCAATACAACCATCTGTCCTTTTAGACGAGGGCTTTTAGCAGATGAAAGTAAAGTGTGTTAAAATATGTTGGCCTTAGAAAGAAATCTTTTTTTCTCTCTCTTGTCTGTTCCAATTCTACTGATATACTTAGATAAATGTTTCTTTTTTTATATTGACTCCTTAGTAAAAATTGCATAAAATGTGTTCATTTAATGTTTCGAAAACAAAATGTTTTGTGTATGTTTCATTTGCAATAAGATTTTCACCCCGATCTTTAGATATCTGAATTGTTATCGGTCACTGAAAAGGAAAGATATTCATAGGAATTAAAAATACAAACCAGTGTCACCATTGAGACTGTACAGAAAGCGAATGGAAAATGTTCCTCCTTTGAAAAATACACTAGTCTTGCATTGTTTCTTTAAGGTTGACACTTAAATGTAACAATTGAGAACTCCATTAAGTCTCCAAAGAGCAAACCTTGAGCAATACAGTGTTCCTATGGGTACATCTCTTTGTTTAATGTCCGTGTTTTAAGTTAACTTAGCTAGACTTTCTGGACAAATTTGTCTCAGAAGAATAAATGTGGCAAAACCTCTAAGGACAATTCATAAAACAAACAAAATGTGTTAATCTAGAAATGCACAAAGGGTCAGGGTTTGGATTAGTCAGTCGCATTTGATATAAAACATTTATATTAATGAAACATATTTTTTATATGTAAATAAAAGGTAGTGGTATGGCCTCATTAAGTCAATGTGTGTGAGAGAGATTCTCTGGCTGTCTTGTTTAGTCTGCTCTTGTAGAGAAACCTGGGTGGGAGTTTTTGCTCTAGGCAAATGCGTTTGCTGTCTACATGGCTGTCAGTGCCGGCAGTGAGATATCAATAGACAGCATGAATAAGGTTACATTTAACTAAGAGTTTCTCTTCTCTGAAGGGTAATGCGTATAACACTGAGACTAAAGCAGCAACTTTTGTGTGTAGATTAGTCACCTCTTCAAAATTGTGAACAGTGGGAGTAGTGTTTGTGTGTGTGCAAATGTGTGTTTGTATACATTCCTGTCCAATGTCCAAGACGGGGGTGAGGAAACAAGGGATACCTCCCAACCCAACATTCATCGCCATTTCACACTCTCTTGCAGTGTCTCTTGTCTTCAGACTCAAGGCCTTTACATTTTGTTCTGTAGATTCTGTTGGAACAAATATAAAGACAGTAAATAGGGTCATCTTTCTCAATTGACATACACTTTAAAGTGTCTGTCTGAAAAATCTCAACATATAAATCACAACTTTTTTTATGTTATACCAGTGCCTGGTTGTTTTGGAAGGTCTCGTAAAACTGCGAAAAGGACTATTTTAAAGCTACACTGTGTTAGATTTACTCCCACATAGCGGTGCAATTGTATATGACTACCAACTGAATATTACTTTCTAGCCCCTCCCATTCCGAGGGCGTTTTAACTCTTACGGTGGCCATATTATTTCAAATCTGCCGGGCAGTCGCGAGTAATCTCCCTTCGCATTCGTCACGGTGTCACTGAGTGTAAAAGCGCGAAAGGCGAACCTTGAATTTCCAGGTATGTCTCTCTTTGGCTAATGTATTTTCAAGATGGAGGCGCAACATGGCTTCCGCCATTCGAGCGACTCACTCGTATGTATTCTGAATGGCAGATTCTACGCTTATGAGAATAATTGATTAGTTGGTGGAAGTAATTACACATGAATTAAAAAAATTACACAGTGTAGCTTTAACTTTCCCTGTCTGCTGCTGTTCACATCACATCTGTTTTTTTTTCATGTTTGCTGTAAATTGACCTTCATTGCTGACCAACACATTTATACACACTTTGTCTCTCCCTTTCAGATGTCTAACTACAAGCGTGCAACGTTTGAGGAGGAGGACGGGACAGACATCCCTGCTGATGGAGCCATCTCTCCTGACAGTGTGGAGGTGAGTGTGGGTCAGGGCTCAGTGTGGATGTGTGCATTTTATGTTTACTTTCAGACTTTTTTTTTATCCAGTGCCACATACAAATAAATAAAGCAACCATTTAAGCTGTTAGTTTTTACAGAGACTATGAGAAGTATTACTGTAGCACAATTCCCATGAAAAGTAGAAGATCATAAATGACGCTAAAACACGGCAAAACAGCAGTGAGAGAATAGTGAATTGCTGGGTAGTTGTGATGTTCTCTGTGAAGTTCAGCTGTTCCCCGGCTGACTTGGATGCTTTTACCGCTGAAAAATCTAGCTGACAGTCATGTTGTGGTGAATTGCTGGGCTAGCAGGAAAGAAAGACTGTAATGAGTTGGTGGTGAAGTTCTTTCTTCTAGGATGAGATATCCAGGCAAGCCGAAATACATACAGACACTGTAGGAACACCAGATACAGTACATAAAACATAGCAAAATACACTCCTTACAAACCATTACAAAACTAACTTTTAGTAACAGTTCTTTTAAGAACCATTTTTTTCTTAGTTTGTCAACATTTTAAAAAAATATATAAATATCGTTTGTGCTTTGGAAAGGTTCTATGGAAGTTAAAGCAGAGCTATGCATTTTCGGGAATTTCTTCGCTGTATTCTCGTTTTTTGCTCGCAGGTTTCTCTATAGAGCTCCCCCTACAGCTTCGGAATAGATATTTGAGAACAATGTTGTAAAAACTCGTTGGCGACTCTCAGATACCAGAGACTAGTAGATCAACAACATCAAAGCAGACGGGACATTCTTTAACAACGTCTTCTTCATGCGTGATGGAGTGCAATAATGACAGAATTGAAAAAAAAAATGTTTTGCCGTAAAGCAATTCATTATATCGCAAGACCTGATATCATGCGATACTTCCTGACGCTGAGGCCGGTTGTTGCAAGGGTGGTTTTTCGCTCACAGGCGATAGGGGGAAGCGAGACGGCCACCATTCAACTCGAAAAAAGTCATATAACCATTCCAATGACTCCAAAGCTGTTCAGTTAAGGTAAATTAAGCTAAAAAAACTGCATAGTTCGCCTTTAAAGGTTCTTCACTGAACCATAAATGCCAATAAATAACTTTTATTTTTAAGTGTGTAGATCTCATGTATTGAGAATATTTTGAGAACAGGAAGGGGCCAAGCACCGAACCTTGAGGTACTTCAGTGGTTAGCTGATATTGCTTAGATACTGCTTCCCTAAAAGTCACCATGTAGAATCTACCCATGCACAGTGTGTAAAGGGTGGATTATTTACTGTGAGGAATGTCCAGCAGAATGAAGATTCACTTTTTGTGAATTCACTTTTATCAGACATTTTTGTGTCGTTATCTTTCAGTTTTAAAACTCATGATTTTTTTTTTCTTGTTCATGAACATGATTTTTTCTTGTTCTTTTGCAGTACAAGAATGTGTTTATTTCACACAACTTCCTCACCAGTTAAACAAATCAAACTAATCCAAACTAAACTAAACAAGCAAGGCAGAAATTGTCACAGCCAATAAACATGAATGTATTACCACCCACATTTACATAGCAGTCTATTCAGTATTCAGTAACTGGACCCTGATGATTATGGAGCTTATATTATGACAAAATGATTTGAATTTGAATTGTGTAAATCTGAATTATTTGCAAGTGTAATCTATCAAAATTGAATTTTAGGTGGTAGTTTAAATAGTTCTGAATTTGAATTTTTTTAAAACGAATATTGAACATTTGAAATTTAACAAATTGAAATGTTTTTATGGCTGAATTTTATAGACATGTATTTTCAAACAGTAATATTCAGTTTAAAAAAATTCAGATTCAAGTTTTCAAGATGAAGAAATTCAGAACTTCAAATTCAGTTTTCTAAAATTCAATGTCAAAAATTCAAGTTCAAAAATTCAGATCTGACAGAAAGTAGGTCACAGGTCATCCACAGGGAAGAGTAGATGATCTCAGAAAAGTCGAACAGAGCATTTTGGCCAATTGGGGACTGCGGAAGTTTTCCAGCGCGAACGTGGTGGTGGTTCAAGAGGTTGCCACTCTCTGACTCTTGTCATGAATCGCCCGGAGGTCTATTACATGTACGACGCAGTCTAGACCGGACGCGAACGGTGCGACGCGACCCGTGAAATCCCCAACAGCACACGGATTCCCCATCCTATTTCTGACCTAGTCCCAGCTCTTTGCAACAGTCGCTTCAAGCTGTGTTGCGTCGCGCCGCTCGCGTCCTGTCTGTGTAACTGAGGTCTAGTAGACAAGCTGGCGTTCTAATCAATTTTACACAAAATGTAGGCTACTTTAAAACAAACACCAGAGACCGCTTAGACAAATGTCCCACGTGCTGAGAACGCTAACCTAACATATAAACACAAAATCATTCATGTTTAAGAATCACTTACCTCCGGGCGATTCATGACAAGAGTGGACATTAAAACGCTTACGTGAAAACCGCTTAACGTGGCTCACTGTACGAAGATAGTGATATTAAAGGACCAAACTCAGTACAAATCATATTAATAAACCATACTTTGTATAAAAAATCAGATGAGCCCAGAATACCTACGCAACGTGTTTAATTGTGCGTTAAGCATTTCCTTACCATAGAAAACCGTATAAGAAAACGCTTAACGTGGCTCACTGTACAAAGACAGTGATATAAGGACCGTACACATCATATTAATAAACCATAGCCTACTATGTATAAAAAATCAGATGAGCCCAGAATATGAACGCAACGCGTTAAGCATTTCCTTACCATAGAAAACCTATAAGAAAACGCTTAACGTGGCTTACTGTACAAAGACAAGGACCAAACTCAGTAGCCTACGCATCATAATAATAAACCATGTATAAAAAATCAGATGAGCCCAGAATACGAACGCAACGCGTTTCATTCCGCGTTAAGCAAATTCCTTAATAGAAAACCGATATGAAAACGCTTAACGTGGCTTACTGTACGAAGACAGTGATATTAAAGGACCAAACTCAGTACAAATCATATTAATAAACCACTTTGTATAAAAAATCAGATGAGCCCAGAATATGAACGCAACGCATTTAATTAAGCATGTTCTAATCATAGAAAACCGTTATAAGAAAACGCTTAACGTGGCTTAATAAACCTTAAATGGTCCTTAATAAACCATAGGCCTACCTACTATGTATAACAAATCAGGTTTAAGGTTTATTAAGCCACGTTAAGTGTTTTCTTATAACGGTTTTCTATGGTAAGATGCTTAACGCGTAATTAAACGCATTGCGTTCATATTCTGGGCTCATCTGATTTTTTATACATGTATGGTTTATTAATATGATGTGTACGGTCCTTATATCACTGTCTTTGTACAGTAGCCTAAGCCACGTTAAGCGTTTTCTTATAACGGTTTTCTATGGTAAGGAAATGCTTAACGCACAATTAAACGCGTTGCGTAGGTATTCTGGGCTCATCTGATTTTTTATACAAAGTATGGTTTATTAATATGATTTGTACTGAGTTTGGTCCTTTAATATCACTATCTTCGTACAGTGAGCCACGTTAAGCGGTTTTCACGTAAGCGTTTTAATGTCCACTCTTGTCATGAATCGCCCGGAGGTAACGTTAAGATTCTTAAACATGAATGATTTTGTGTTTATATGTTAGGTTAGCGTTCTCAGCACGTGGGACATTTGTCTAAGCGGTCTCTGGTGTTTGTTTTAAAGTAGCCTACATTTTGTGTAAAATTGATTAGAACGCCAGCTTGTCTACTAGACCTCAGTTACACAGACAGGACGCGAGCGGCGCGACGCAACACAGCTTGAAGCGACTGTTGCAAAGAGCTGGGACTAGGTCAGAAATAGGATGGGGAATCCGTGTGCTGTTGGGGATTTCACGGGTCGCGTCGCACCGTTCGCGTCCGGTCTAGACTGCGTCGTACATGTAATAGACCTCCGGGCGATTCATGACAAGAGTCAGAGAGTGGCAACCTCTTGAACCACCACCACGTTCGCGCTGGAAAACTTCCGCAGTCCCCAATTGGCCAAAATGCTCTGTTCGACTTTTCTGAGATCATCTACTCTTCCCTGTGGATGACCTGTGACCTACTTTCTGTCAGATCTGAATTTTTGAACTTGAATTTTTGACATTGAATTTTAGAAAACTGAATTTGAAGTTCTGAATTTCTTCATCTTGAAAACTTGAATCTGAATTTTTTTAAACTGAATATTACTGTTTGAAAATACATGTCTATAAAATTCAGCCATAAAAACATTTCAATTTGTTAAATTTCAAATGTTCAATATTCGTTTAAAAAAATTCAAATTCAGAACTATTTAAACTACCACCTAAAATTCAATTTTGTTAGATTACACTTGCAAATAATTCAGATTTACACAATTCAAATTCAAATCATTTTGTCATAATATAAGCTCCATAGATGATCAGTATTTCAGTATGTTAAGATTAGCCGTTAATATAAGAAGTCATAAACATACAGTAGAAAAACAGTTTAGTAGTCTGGACATACAGTACATGGCTAGGAGATTATTACATAAGGACTCATGACTAAAATTTATGGGCAAACATCTTGTGGATAAGAATTTTCTTCTTGTTATAGAAAGGCAAAATACATCTGAACAATTATCCAGGTATGAATAATGGTCTCAAAACACATAAAACCTTTTAAAATGATCAAATGGTGGACTAATATGTTTGGAAAGAGATCATGGATAACAGTTTAATAAAAAAATAAGCATTATTTCTCAAGCAGACATTTGCAATAGCGTTAACTTTTAAGTGATGAAAACAGCAGGTCAGATTTCCAGGGAATTTACTTCAATGAATTATGAGTGACATTTGATATGAATTCAAAGCGATTTATGTGGCCCCTTTCATTTGCTGCTCACTTTTATGTCAAGCAGGAAATGTGAAACCTCTTCTGTTGGCTTTCTGTTCAAGCATATGAAGCATGTATTTGATATGGTATCCCTCAGGCAACTTGTTTTATGTTCCTTGGGTGCTGAATGATGAATGATGAAGAGGTGTGCAGTATATTTTGACAAAAAAAAAAAAAAACGTACGTGATGTTCCTAGAGTTTCTACACAAGGAGACTTCTTCATTTGGAATATTTGTATCAGAATATTTTTTTTATTATAAGGGAAAGAAAGGAAGAATGAGATTATTTGTGTTTTGACTCTCTTTTAGGTGGGTTTCCGTAAGGGTGGTGTTCAGTTGTTTGGTCCACTGGGCAGGAGGACTCAGCTGGAGGTGGTTTTGGGCGGTCTGCTTCTCACTTCACTCCTAGCACTATTTGGCTGTGCGATCACACTGGGAGTTCGATATAACAGAGGTAACACACACACACACACACACACACACACACACACACACATGGATATATTTGGATAATATTTCTTTTAGAAACATAATTTAATGAGTTCAATAATTTAATGAATATCTGTTTGGTGAATTCCAAAAAGGTCATCATCAAAACATTTTTTCCTATGATTAAAGTCCTGTTCAAATCAAGATGAATGTTCGGTCTGAACATTTGGTGCCATAAACATTTATGAAAGACTGTTAAAGCGTCTGTCAAGACATGAACATTTGGATGCTGTTCTAATCTAACTAGGGCTGTGTTCAAAATCACCCCGATGCCCTCATTCACTATTCCCTACATTACTCCACTAATAAAGTGCACTTGAAGGAGTGAATGAAAACGAGTGAGTGAATTTGGACACTGAGTGCGCCGGAAGGGCTGCCGCTTTTGCATAGTGTGTGCTTGCTGTTTAACAATAGCAAACTAGCCGCTCCAGTAGTTATGAAAGGATATGTAATGTCATGGAAACTAGCATGTATAAACCTTAATAAAACAATTTAATAATCAATAAAAATATTACTTTGGACCTGAAAATGGATGGATGGATGATTCAGCTACGGTCGCCGACTCTCGCAGTGCATTATGGGTATTCTCTAGCCATTGTGCGTACATCGGTTGTACACTCGTTATTGTGGTGCATTGTGGGGTTGAGTCCACTGGAAAATGTCCAATATGGTTTCGGACACCACTACAAATGGCTGACCCCTCAAATAAGGAATAGGGGGCGATTTCGGACACATCCTATGAGTTTATTGCGACTTGGGCAAATGGTATGTGATAAACCTTTTGTGACAAACATTTGTGTTGGTATGAACGGGTCTATTATCATTCACAATCCAATGAAATCCCAATGGTTAAAATCAATGCCCTCCTTGTATAAGTTTTAACATTCAGTTTTATGTGACATTATGGGAGTTAAAACTATTTCTTGTTGTTTCTAACCCCCAGATCCAGCCCGTAGTATCTGTCTAACGGAGGCGTGTGTAACCGTGGCCAGTAAGATCGTGGAAGCTCTGGACCGCTCCGTCGACCCATGTCAGGATTTTTACCAGTACGCCTGTGGAGGATGGGTCCGCAAAAACCCCCTGCCAGATGGCCGCTCCCGCTGGAGCACATTTAACAGCATCTGGGACCAGAACCAGGCTGTGCTCAAACACCTGCTGGGTAAGTGCCGGAAAACACACACACACACACTCACACACACACACAACCACACACACACACACACACACACACACACACACACACACTCACACACACACACACACACAACCACACACACACACACACACACACACACACACACACACACACACACACACACACACACACACACACACACACACACACAACCACACACACACACACACACACACACTTGTCCTTTTTGTAGGAAGGGATTTGCTCAGTAAATCTTTCTCAGTGTTCGCAAAATCTAATATATTTAGAAAGACATCTTAATGATTTACTTGATTTTCCAACAGAAAACAGCTGCATTCATGCGTTTTGAAGAGTTTTACACTTCAGTTCTCTGTACTTGGGTCATTTTTTCACTGTAGATCTGCACAGAAACTTTCATCGATTCCTGCTCTGTGACCTGATTTCTTGTTTTCTCTGAATGCAGCCATCCCTGTCTGATTGTTCGATTAGGGACGATGACTTTCTGCACTCATTCTCTGTTTCTGAAACTTTAAATCCCTCCATTATTCTCTCTCACATGAATTTACAGTATAGTGCTTGCAAGGCCTTTTATTGGTTATACTTTTTTCAAGAAATGCACAGTTAAAGATTTAAAAACTTCCATTCAAACTGGCAGTGATGATACCATTGACTTGTACTTGTAGACTAGGTCAAATGTAATGCCACCACAAAGCTAGGGTGTTCTGAATGTTTCCCAGTGGTTGCTAGAATGTTCTGAGGGGTTGATGGGATGTTGCTAGGTGGTTGCCCTCTGTGGTTGTTAGGCTGTTCTGTAATTGTTGTAATTGGTTATTTGCTTGGGTGTTCTGGGTGATTTCCAGAGTACTGCAGTGGCAGGGTGTTGCTAAGGGGTTGCTATGCTGTTCCTGATAGTTGACAGGGCATTGCTAAAAGGTTGTTAGGGTATTCTGAGTAGTTGCTAGGTGGTTGCTACACACTTTTAACTAAAAGATTAAAAAGTCTTATCAGTCTTATCAGAAAAAGTCTTATCAGATGTTCAAAATGTGAGAGACCACAACAAACACGACAATAAAAAGAATGAAACCTGAAAATAATAGATTTAACAGTTTTGTTCCTATAGTGTGTGGAGTGCCGCGATGTGACCAGGAAAGCACAACACACACTAACAGATTCCATTCACAAAATCTCTGGCAATAAAGAAATGGCAAGATAATGTTTGGACTGCTTTTTACAGAAAAATTGCGGAAAAAAGGTTTAAAGGTACAATATGTAAGAATTTTGTAATAAAATATCCAAAAATCACTTGCACAGTGTGATATATTTCCTGCAGTTGTGTACTAACAATATCCCAAAAGTTCCCAAAGATTTTTAATTTAAGAGAAATTACAATTTTACGTAAATAATGGGCCATCCTGGAATCCCTGTTCACTTGTCGCCTGTCAATGACGTAATATCCGCGCTATCCCTTGTTTCCGTCCGCTCGTACTGCCATAGTAACCATAGCGACAGACGTGGACAACTGCGTTACGTCTAGCGGCACACTCACGCTGTTGTTGTTTCGTTCAAACATTATGGACCATGGCAACCAGACTTTGGGGAAAAAAGGAGAACTAAAACAAGGATCAATATCAGTGTGCCGTTTTCGAGATGCCGAGAGCTTCGTGTCCGTGACAAACTTCGACTTGACAGAGCTCTTGCATGTACTTTATTAGACAGGTGAGCAAATGTACATAAAACTAGTTAGAATATGATCTGTATGTTATTCTAGTGTTGATCTAGCTTACTGCTAGTCTCATACAGACAATCTAACACATAGAATAACATTATAACTTTCACCACACTCAAATGCAGTTTAGTGTGATAGTGTAGACCAAGTTAAACAGCGCTGCGTTACCTCACAAGTTTCATTTGTCTAATAAACTGACTTGTGTGAGTATTATTTCTGCACTTGCGGGTAGTTCGGTAGAATGAAATGTCCTTATTCCTTTATATCCGCTGGACTCGCGATCGCAATCGCCCCGCCCTCTAATTCATACAACCACAGTCATGTTAAAAACATCAATGTATTCACTCATCCATAAACATGATTAGATCCATCAGCTTGACGACAAGTTCCATAATTCCAATGGAATTTTGCTTATCAACGTACGCCTTTGTAAGAGGTTAGCGACCCCTAGTGGCGAAAAAAAAGTACATATTGTAGCTTTAAATGAAGTTGTGTTATGCTTCTATCTTAAGTCAGCTCGCTTTCTGATTTGCTATCGTTTCATTCCACGTGATAATCCACAGAGTGTGTGCGCATTTGTCCTCCGGTTCCCTCCACACAACAGGATTTCTGATTATGTTGAATATTTCTGATTTAAGATCGGTGCGGCCACGGCATTCTTCCTAGCAGATTCAATCACCCTTCACACACCTCACACCACAGGAAAATCTGATAGAACCATCAAGATAATCGGCACTTCACCTAGGATTGTCGGATCGGGTGAATTGGGCCTAAAATCGTCCCGATTATCTTGTAGTGAGTGGGGGCCTTTAGAAAAGTAAGAGCACCTCTCCTCAAGCCATGTAACTTTACATAGGCTAAGCACATGTTACAAACTGAATTGTACAAACCTAATTCTAACTCTAAGTATGATAAATAGCAGTATTGATGTTGAACACTAATTAATGGAAAGCCAGCCATATTTTGGGAATCGCATCAATCTCTCTCTCCCTCTAATTCCCACTATGTATATCTGAATGCAACTTTTCATTTTTCAAAAAACTGTTTATTGAACTCTCGGGTTTACTTATTTGCTGCCTTGCAAGCTCTAGAGTTCTGCACAGGAATGCTAATGTAATTTCTTTTGTGTTTAAACGCATTGCTCCATCCCTCTCTCTAATTGTTGGTCTATCAGACTATTTAATAACCTGTTGTAATGCACTGGCTGTGATCAAGCTCTCTCTCTCTCTCTGTCTAATGAATGCGCTCTCACACTGGGGTCCCTGTAGCCGTTTTGCTCTGATGACACTCCATCACATTGACACTGCATGTTGCATCACACCCACAGGCACCCTCTCACCCTTCTGCATATTTAATAACACTCGCCTTACATGAACATATTTCTGATCTCAAATTACTCTTAGATATTTGATGCATCTTTTGTGGTTCTTTGTGGTGTATGTGATTGGGCCAGTGAACACAGCGCTCCAGTGAACAGTAAATGAAGAGTATTCCCTAATGACCTGCAGAGAACTGGTGCAGCCCCCTGCAGAGAGAGAGAGAGAGAGAGAGAGAGAGAGAGAGAGAGAGAGAGAGAGAGAGGGAGAGAGGGAGGGAGGGAGGGAGGGGGGGGGGGAGCAGAAAAGATGAAAAGGTTGAGAGGGTTGAGAAGAAGGAGTGGTGGGATAAACTCACGCTGGATTTTATTATGGCCCCACTATGAGAATGGGCAACAGTATGTGACATCACACTCTAGGGCTTTTGTATTGCGAAAATGATAAATGATCCTGCCAGGATGTTGCTAATGGGTTTCTAGGGAGTTTAAGGTTGTTACCAGGGTGTTGCTAAGGGTTTGGCAGGGTGTTCTGGGTGATTTTTTGACCGTTGCTAGGTGTTTGCTATGGGGTTAGGGGTGGTTGCCAGGAAATTGCTAGGTGGTTGCTGTGGGGTTTGATGGAATGTTCTGTTTGGTTGCTGGGTTATTGCTAGGTGGTTGTCATGGTGTTCTGGGTTGTTGCTGAGCGTATGCTATGGTATTCTAGTTCGTAGCAGGTTGTTGTTGGGTGGTTACTAAGGTGTTTTAGGTGGTTCCCAATGTATTGCTAAGTAGTTTCTTGGGTCTTCTGGGTTGTTGCCATGGTATTTCAGCCAGATCTCATCCCAAGGCGTCATATACTGACGCTTTTGACAAATCGTCTACATCCAACGCACATGGCACCCTTTAGCGTCAATATGAGACGCAGATAGATATGGACCAGAAGGCGCCTCCTAGCGGTCTAACCCTAACCCTACCCCAGACCTAAACCCAACCATAACCGAACAAAGCTCTGTGCGTGTCATATTGACGCTAAAGGCTGCCATGTGCGTTGGATGTAGACGATTTGTCAAAAGCGTCAGTATATGACGCCCAAGGATGAGAATGCGTTGGGTATTTCTACATTGTCACTAGGGTGTTCAAGGTTGGTTACCAGAGCATTGCTAGGTGGTTACCAGGATGTTCTGGGTGGTGTCCAGGGTGTTGCTGGAGGTTTGCTAGGGTTGTATGGATAGTTTCTAGAGCATTGCTTGGTGGTTTGCTAATGCTGGGGACACACTTACCGACTCACTGAAACATTCTGAGACTGAACTGAACACACTTCCAGACTGATCCCAACGACTGGAGTAGATTTTAAACACAGACTGAGCGCAACCGTCTCTGACTCGGCGCATTTGGGCATGATTGGGCATGATTGGGTATTGAATCAAATTATATTCATAATCAGCCTTACAGTCGTTAAGTGTGTCCCCTGCATAAGGTGTTTTGTAGGGTGTTACTAGGGTATTAGGGTGTGGTTGCTAGGTGACTACTTACTGGTCCAAATCATAAAATAAATTCTTGTGTACACTCCAGAGCTTTTGCAAAAAATTATTTTAAATAAAAGATGAACAAATAACAAATACTTTTTTACATATATTATATTGTAGTTTTTGCAGATATTTATTATGTTGCAATAATATCTGCATATTCAAATATGGACTGTGTGGTGTACTGTGTAATGGGAGAAATGTTTCAACCATGAGGTTTTTCTACATTGCAGTAATATTTACCACAGATATTTACACAATAGCTGTGTGACTAAAATAGAAAGAATGAAAATGATAGATGATACACCAAATTGAGTGCTGGAAAGGGAAATTATTTCAACAAAAACAAAAACGGGGAGTTGTGAAGTCAGATTATGTGTTTGTGAGCGTACGCTTTGCCCTCACACGGAGAAACTCTGAAAAAGACAAATTAGCTCTTTGTGCCAATGCGCCTGGTTGATGGTCACCTTTTGCCCAGCGAACACAATCAAACACAAGCAAAACCTGGAAATAGAACAAGATCAGCTCTGAATTCTGCTAGACGAGCAGCGAGTCATGCCAAAGCCCATTCCTTTCTCACCGTGTGTCCTCTCTCTAGACTAGACCTGCTGACCGGTAATTGGACTGCCACTGTTCCCCTGAGAATTTATTACTTGAATATTCCTGCCTCCTGTTCCTTAATGTAATTGCGCTGTTAGGAGGAGAAAATACTACAGAAAAGAAAAATGAGCAAGAATAGAGGGGAATGCGAAACAACTGTAAGAGGTGGTTTAGGGATTGTTTGCTTGAACGATCATGTTGTAGATTAATTACGCCATCTCTCTTTCGCACAACACAGATGTGTATAAAAACACAAAGAGCAGAGTGAATTATTCCTCCTCCAAAGAAGTGTGAGGTGTATTACCATGACAACAACTAAGAGCACCAATCAAAGATCACGATGACAAGCATAATTAATTGTGTGCTCTAGAGTGGGTGGTTGCATGTATGTTTGCGACTCATCATTTGTGTGCCTTTATCTGTTTGTTCACACCTCTGTGTGTTCGGTTGGTTGAGATGTTTAAAGATAAAGTGTAGCATTTCTGTGCCACTAGAAACACAAAATGAAATTGCAACATTATATTAGATTACTTTTTGGTCCAGATCCATATTTTTTAATACAATTCATTAAAAAATGGAATGCATACATACAATTACACATCTTCTATA
This sequence comes from Phoxinus phoxinus, assembly GCF_949152265.1. Taxonomy (NCBI): domain Eukaryota; kingdom Metazoa; phylum Chordata; class Actinopteri; order Cypriniformes; family Leuciscidae; genus Phoxinus; species Phoxinus phoxinus. The sequence goes on from NC_136879.1 coordinate 16,198,195, forward strand.
ATGACTATAAGCAGTGAAGCAATTTTTTCATAAATGGTTGTCTGCCAAGTCATGTGGCGCAAGAAGCATGCAGTGAACAAGCAGATGATATCATGAGAAGAACCCTGGTATGACAAGGTCAGTAAGTCTTATAAAATATTAAAATAATTTGACCTTTTTATATGACATGGCAAAGTTTTGATTGTCACTTGGTGATGCTCCCCCAAAACATTGATATGAATTAGCAATGAAATATATATATATATATAAAGTTTTTCTGAAAATAATGGTTAGGATACACTTACATGTTTTTATGGTGTAAGAACAAATGTTATTACTTTTTACTTAATGGTTACACCACATGACATTAAGTTGTTAAATTTAAACTTTGTTTGAAATGTTTGAAAACCCATTTGAAACCAGCATGAATACAAAGAGTCCATTTGGCAAGTGTTTTATAGTGTTTGGCACGTGTTTAATCTCGGAGGCACATTTAGCTAATGCTGCGAACTGCCTGGCTGCAACTGCAACATGCAGGAAGTGTAAAAAGGTTGGACATTACGCTAAACTGTGCCGATCAGCGCAATCAAATATACACATGAGGTCCATAACACTGAATTACCAGAAGTTACTGTACTGTACATGGAATATTCAGCTCTTACTCCCAGCATTACAAGCACAGTGACTATACCTACTTCTGACTCACAGACTTGTGTGGTGGATTTGGTGGTTGACACTGGGTCTTCCATATCTATCCTACCCTACAGCACTTATGCATACTATTTCAGTAATGTTGTGCTGTCGCAGCCCACAGCCAGGCTTGTAACGTATTTAAAAGACCAAATTCTGGTGGTTGGATGTTTGTCCGTGAACGTTCCTCTTCATGACCACTCAGTTCCTGCTATGTGCTTCATTGTGGACAAAGGGACACCATTAATGGGGAGATACCTACTCTGTACTGCATGTGAGGATTGAAAACAATCAAGTCCTGACTCCTAATGCCCTTCCTGTGCCTGCTTCTCCTGTGCCAGACTTTCAGTGCACTGTTGTTGAGTCAACTGAGTTGGATGTGCTAAAAACGTATACACTGCGTAAAGCTGGATGAAACGTCACAACTGTGCTGCAAAAACGTTGCCATCTCTCTGTTTGTATTGCTTGCAAGCAGCTGGGGTGATAGAGCACATTGACCATGTTATGCAGAAACAGTCATGTACAATTGGGATGTGTGTTGACTTCAGAGGTCCAAATAAAGCAGTGATTGTGGACTCTTTTCCATTGCCACACATGGGTGAACTACTCTCTGCTATAAAAGGTTCTACTGTTTTCTCTACCATCGACCTAACTAATGCTTACTACAAAGTGCCCCTGAGGACAGTCGCGACCTCACAGCCTTTATTACTCACAACAAACTGGATTGGCTTCAGCACCTGCAGCATTTCAGAAGATGAGGTGTTGAAAATTACCTGGACGACAATTTCATCCACGGATGTGACATGTCTATGCATGACAAAGCACTTCAAGCGATCTTACAACGACTAGAAGCTGCTGGCTTGCAGCTCAATAAAGACAAGTGTCGTTTTCGCCATAACCAGCTTGTTGTTCTTAGGTCATACTCTTTTAACGGAGGGTCTCCTTCCTGATGAATCACATGCACAGGCGATTCAAATTGCTCCAGCTGATTATCTGTCACGTTTGCCCTTACCTGGCTCTCCTGCAGATAATGCGGTTGCTCCAGCTCCTACTGATGTTGATGAGGACTTTGGTAATTCTCCTTCTGTTGTTGATGCTGCATGTGCTTCTGGTCCTGTTCTAACCAAACTTTGTACAAAGATTTCTCATTGTTGACCTTCTTCACCCAAGGGTCTGGACAGTGAGTTGTTGCTGTACTATAAACTGCATCTGGAACTGTCTGTTTAGGGCAACTTCCTCTTTTGAGGCTCACGGCTGATTGCACCTGCTGCTTTTCGATCTGTGCTTGTCTCCATAGTGCACGAAGGACATCAGGGAGAGGTAAGAACCAAACACCGCTTTCGTGACCTCTATTGGTGGCCAGGGATGGATGTTCAGGTTCATGATGCTGTCCGTTCCAGCCATGTGTGTCAGCTCCATGACAAAACTGTTAAGCCACACCCTGCTCTTCTCCAGCCGGTGCCGCTGCCATGGCAGAAAGTGGCTTTGGATATAGTCGGGCAATTTGACACTGCTGCATCCGACTACAGGTTTGCTACACCATTAATGGATTATTACAGCAAATGGCCTGAGGTCTCTTTTACTCACACTGTCACTATGGATTTTGGGGTTTCGTTTCTGTCATCATTCTTCAGCCGCCATGGAAATCCATTGAGTATAGTTACTGTTAACAGTGTTTACCTCTGCTGCTTTCACTATTTTTCTGGAAGGAAGGAATATCCGTCACCATTGTTCCTCTCTCTACTACCCGGCAGCTAATGGTGCCGTTGAGAGGTTCAACCGTATGCTCAAACACACTGTCCAAATTTGCCATCCTGCAACATCAACCATGGAAACCTGTGGTAACTGACTTGCAGGTGCACCGTAGCACTCCACATGCTGCAACTGTTACTTTACCCTTTTAGCTACTTTATGGCAGGCAAATGGGCACAAGGCTGTATATCTTGCCATCTGCTCATGTGCACCCGGCAACTGACACGACTGTTTGTCAAAGGGTAGCGTGGCTGCAACACAAAATAAAAAAGTGAACTGATACACAGAAAGCACAGAAAGTTTTCCAATCTTCTCACAGTTGACAAAAGACTGTTGATGGGTACATAGGTTCTTAGTGATGGAAAGACATGGAATGCTTCCGATCTCACTGCATTTCCATGCACACCAACATCTCTGGCTGGGAACACGGCTCACTACACAGACACTCATGCCACTAGACCTAAACGTGATTGTTGGAAGCCTAGTTGGTTAAAGGACTATCTAACTTAACTCTGATGTAATATTATGTTCTTTAAAAAAGGGGGAAATATTGTGTTTAGAAATGAATTGTTGTTGACTACTATTTTGAAAAGGGTATTGTTACATAATGTGTGAGAACAACACCAGTGTCATCGGTCTCATCCAAAACGGGGATGAGTCTGCTTACAGACTGGAGGTTGAACAGTTGGCTGTCTGGTGCAGTTATAACTACCTTGAGCTGAACACACTCAAAAAACGTGGAGATGTTAGTGGACTTCAGGAGGAACAGCCCAGCACTCCCCCCAATCGCCATCATGAACAGCACTGTGGAAGCAGTGGAGTCATTCAGGTTACTGGGCACTACCATCTCTCAGGACCTGAATTGGGACAATCACATTTACTCCATTGTAAAAAAGGCCCAGCAGAGACTGTACTTCCTTCACCATCTGAGGAAGTTCAACCTGCCACAGGAGCTGCTGATTCAGTTCTACTCAGCCATCATTAAGTCTGTTTTATGCACTTTCATCACTGTCTGGTCTGGTTCAGTTACCACATCAGACATCAGGAGACTACAACGGACAGTCCGGACTGCGGAGAGGATTATTGGTTTATTGGTGCCCCCCTGCTAACCCCTCCAGGACCTGTTGCAGGGGTGGTGGTGGCGCAATGGATAAGACACATGCCTTTGGTGTGAGAGACCCGGGTTCGAATCCACTGTGAGACACCAATGTGTCCCTGAGCAAGACACTTAACCCCTAGTTGCTCCAGAGGCGTGCGACCTCTGATATATAGCAATTGTAAGTCGCTTTGGATAAAAGCGTCAGCTAAATGAATAAATGTAAATGTAAATGTAAATGTACTCTTCCAGAGTGAGGAAGAGAGCAGGTAAAATCATCACAGACTCCACTCACCCTGGACACCACCTGTTTGAACTGTTACCGTCAAGACGGCGACTCAGATCACTGGCCACAAGAAGATCTAGGCACAGGTACAGTTTCTTCCCACAGGCCATTTCCCTTCTGAAAAGTTAACATACCTCCCAAGGCATACTGTAAGTGCAAGTGTATTCACACTGTTTGGTGCAATATCTCTAAACTCAGGTGATATTTATATTTATTCATACTATTCAATTAAAATACTGTAAATATGTTCATAATCTGTAAATGCCGGCAGCCAGCAGCCATATCACCCTGTAGCCCAAGACTGGTTGCCCACTGAAGCTAAGCAGGGCTGAGTCTGGTTAGTACTTGGATGGGAGACCTTCTGGGAAAACCAGGTTGCTGCTGGAAGAGGTGTTAGTGAGGCCAGCAGGGGGTGCTCACCCTGTGGTCTGTGTGGGTCATAACGCCCCAGTGTAGTGACAGGGAAACTACTGTCAAAGAGGACCGTCCTTTGGATGAGACGGTAAACCGAGGTCTTGACTCTCTGTGGTCACAAAAAAATTCCACTTCGAAAGAGTAGGGGTGTAACACCGGTATCCTGGCCAAATTTTCCCAGTGGCCTCTGTCCATCATGGCCTCCTAACCATGCCCATATATATATACAAATTGGCTTCATCACTCTGTCTCCTCTCCACCAATAAGCTGGTGGTAGGCGTTCTGGCGCAATATGGCTGCCGTTGCATCATCCAAGTGGATGCTGCACATTGGTGTTGGTTGAGGAGATTCCCCCTTCTATGTAAAGCGCTTTGAGTGCAGAGAAAAACGTTATTAATGAATTATTATTATTAAATGTTTATTCTGACTAAACCCAACTGTGACCTTATACTTTTATATTTGTTTCATATTTTTATATTTATATTTTTATTCTTAGAATTTTTATTACAATGTTTCTTGTTATATTTATATTTGTATATGTATATGTGCACTGGAAGCTTCAGTACCAAGAAAAATGCCTTGTGTGTGCAAGCACACTTGGCAATAAAGCTCTTTCTGATTCTGATGATTCTGATTCTGAGAACTGAAGAATAAATAAGATGGATGAAGTTTGATGTTCCTGTCTCGTGTGCTTCATTGATTTAGAATTCCTGTCAGATACCACAGTCTTCTCTTGTCAGTCTTTGGCATAAAATGCAAGGCATACGGCACCATACACGGACATTCTTTTCAGATTTGCTGGTGCTCAAAACTATTTTCTAGGATTTTTTGTTAGTGTATTGCTGTTGCTGTGGCAGCCAACAATAGCACAGATTAGCACTGCACTTATTTTTATTTGTTGTAATCTTCAAAAAGTTTCAGTTTAATTAATTTAGTCTCTCGTTTTACCCCGTTTTAACAATGGTTTCCTATAGAGATGAGAACAGGACAGCATACAAACGGAAGTTAGAAACCATCATGGCTGTGCACATAATTTACTCAGGAAAAAGGTGGATACATATGGAGCTGGCGGTGTGATGCAAACATCAAGATGTATTAGTTTACAAATATTGCAGTATGGTTAAAGGGTTGTGAGGTCACAACAGTATTGTGCAAGGAACTGCACAAAATAAGTATTTTATTAATTGATAATCTGACCCTGTAACCGTAATTTGTGTGAAATGATAAACTGACCCTGTAATTGTAACTTGTGTGAAAAATAATAAAAGTTGTTGGTGCCAATAATGTTCAATACAACTGGAAACGTCTCAGGTTCTGCATGTAACCATGGTTCCCTGAGAATAGCATGAATCTAAACACGACAATGAACTTGACATTGGCAGGCGGCAGGGAGTAGTAGTAGCCAGGGAGGCTCCCAGAGAGCCTAACAACCTGGTATACTACCCTATCATCTAGCCAAGCTCTAGGAACGGAGGACGAAGTAAGACAAATCGAGAGGAGACCTACGTTCCACGCTCAGGACAGCTTTACTAGGAGAATCACAGAGATCCAACAACTTGCTATCCCAGCGGAGCTCATGAGAGCAGAGGCCTCGAAGAATATAACTTTATCTGGCGAGAGGAGGCCTAACCACTTAGCTAACTTAGTCTAGCTCTAGGAGCTAGTTGCCAAGGAGGCAGACAGAGAGCCTACCAACTCAGCAGACTCAAGGGAGCGGAAGCCTCAAACAGATAACTCTCTACAGCGAGAGGAAGCCCTGGTCTAGGTCCTTCAGCAGGTCGTCCTGGTAGGCTTGCAGCACTGCCATAGTGTGTAGTGTCGCACCGGCCTGACCTGCTGCCGCATATGCTTTGCCATTAAGATGCGAGGTGACATGCAATGCTTTAGTAGGCAGAGTCGGAGCCTTCAATGCGGATGCCTGGCCCACCGAGAGATAGCTAGCCAGCGTCTCTTCAATCGGAGGCTTGGATGAATTAAAAATATTCATACTTTTCTCAAATTCATCCGCAAGCTCCATCTGCGAGCCCCACAACCTCAGTTTCCTACTCGTCTCAGCTGCAGAAGGTTCTGAACCGCTTAGCACAGATGGCTGTCCCGATTCCCTCAAGATAAAGGAAAGACGATAGCGAAGTTTCTTCATAGAAAGGCGCTCACAATGCAGGCTAACAGCCCCCCGAGGACTAAGCGTGCATGCTTCTCGCCCATGCGAATGACGCACATTTTGTTTGTGTCATTCTGTGTCACACTGACATGGATGCACACACTGCCTGAAAGACTTGAAAGACCAGTTGCCATAATCGCCTTGTTTAGACACACGTTCAAACAAACAGGTATCCTGAAGACAAGAAAGAGGATGACATATTTCACAGGTGCCCTTTTATCTCACAGTCGCACTGGTGATGACGTCATAGGCTTTCGTCTGCCAATGTAAAGTTCACTGTCGTGTTCTTCAGACACCGGTAATGCCAGAGGCATTCCACCCATAGCGACCCATAGGGGACGAAGCGTGAGTTCCCTTTCAAAAGGGAACTGCAGTTAATTGTATGTATGTACGTTTTTTAATTTTGCAAACGATTTTCCAATTACCCTATTTGTTTACACTCTTCAGGAAGACAACCTGCATGGCTTACTTATAGGTTGGCCCTCACTGGTTGTTTCAATTTGCACCCAGTCCAATTTGCACCCAGCACTGCCAATCACCTGTCCTGGATTTATCCTCTTAATTTTGCCATTTCTCATTTGAATAAAGTTAGCATGACAGTGGTAGTGCTTTTCCCCTCTGCTTGTCTTCCCGCTGGCAGCTGCGGCACACAGTGTTTTGACTGCGACTGATGGCAGAGGTTATTGAGGATGAAAACCACCCTGGTTGTTTGGCTCACCAATGCCATTTTTTTTGTCACGTTTTGTTGTGCGAGGGCAGCTGTCATGGACGTGACATTAAAAAAGATGGATGAAAGGACCCTTTTTGCAGTTCTTCCAGTTCTGACTCAGTTTATCTCCACTGCATTGCTTCTGCTTACTTACCATCATTACATGCAACATGACGGGAGCCAATCAGAGGGCACCGTCTTGTCAGCTTGTCAGGCAGCTGGAGAAACTCAGATGGCTGTTTCATGACCCTGTGCAGTGACCCCGCACAACTTGTTCTCTCTGCTGTCATGTTTGTTTACCCTAGTGATGGGGCGCTCCAAGCTTCCCCCTTAACTATGTGACGTTCCTGTCTCTTGTCCTTCATGTCCTTTTATTTCTGTGGGGGACAATTTTGCCTTAGCATCAAGCTCTAAAAGAATATTTCCCCTAAAAATGAAAATGGTCATGTTTTAGTCACACTTTTAGTCACCCAATGTTGTTCCAAACACAAAAGGAGTAATTACACATTTTTTTTGGATGAAAGCATAAGGTAGAGCTCGAAAAAGTAAAATATATAAATACAAATAAAGCCTATATCTATACCTTGGCCTATACCTTATATTTTGCTTTAAGTTAAAGAGCAGCTTGAAAATGTATTGTTTTGTATTAGATGGAAGAAAGAAATTTGGATATAACGTTTGGAATAACACTAGGGTGAGTAAAGGATGACAGTTTTCATCTTTTGGTGATATGATTTTTTTAACTCAAATGCAATTTCTTATGTGTTCCTGTAGAAAATGGCACCTTTAATTCAAGCAGTGAGGCAGAGAGAAAGACGCAGTCCTACTATCTTTCCTGTCTCAATGAACCACGAATAGAAGAGCTCGGAGCCCAACCACTCATCGACTTGATTGCAAAGGTAAGTGTTTCTGTGGCGCCCGCTCTGGTGTGGAGGGGAAACAGTGTAAACGGGAATTGGGAACCCGTTCCATTTCAAGAAGGTTTCTTTAAAGTAAAGCTAATGCAAATGTTTATATCCAATTGTGAATTGTTTACTATACAAAATCATGGTAACATCCTTTAAACTGTAAAACCAACTGATACAAAGAGGATAACTTTATTTGTCCTTACAGAGATGCAGAAATCAGGATGATGATGATTTTATGGTTCCACTATTCTAATAAAGCATATATAATGCAATTGTGCATATTTAAGCAAAACACAGGGGTGAGGAGGCACAAAGGTATCCTTGTGAAGAAAAAGAAGAATTATTTTGAAATCAATGAAAATAAAATAAGTCATTAGATTTTTTTCAACACAGGAAAAGTTGGTGTCAGCTATTTATTTGTAGTAATTTTTATGTATATTAATTAGGGACACAAAAATACCAATTTTGTAGAATGACCTTTGATTTAATTTGATGCCTGATTTATTTTTTTGATTAGTTTTCTGTGCATATCCTTTATTTGAACTGAGCAAGATAACTTGTCTCAAATGGCTATCAATTCCTCTTGGTTTAAAATCAGCGAGCCTTGAAATTATGTAGACATCCTTCAGTGAAAGATGTTTTCATGCACTTCTATCTCTCTGAATCAGCCATTTTGAAGAAGAAAGCTCTGAAACTAACCCTCAGCACAGACCTGAAAGATTAATCCATGTAACATACACAAAGAAGTTATGTCAAACGGCACCTCATCTACTTAATTTATACCCCTCCCCACACACCTAAGGTTTAAAAGAGATACGGCTGGGAAGATGGAAGACGAAGAATTTACACTGGCTCTGATGAGCTGCCTTTTGAACACACTTTTACAAATGCTACCCTTCTCTTATGTCTTTCTCTCAATCTGTCACTCTTTTTGTCATCCTGTGTCTTTGGGATCACAGTGAAAGAGCGTATAGTGTTGAAGAGAGCCGAGAATAGTTTTAATCTCAGAGGTGAGAGATTTAATTGGCTTTGATATTAGGTGTCAGCCCGAATCCTGCACTTCAAGTTTTTGTCTTTTTTCACTCTTCCAGAACAGAATACCTTTGATCTTAACATTTTAAAATCAACATGAAATGGCATGTGCAGTATTTTACTTCTGTAATGTGACATATTTCAACAAGAAAATTAATGTGAGTTGGAACTTGGGCTTTCCATATCAGAATGAAAAAAGAAATCTGAATGATAATTTGCAGTCAATTGTGGAGAGAATTCAGCAGTCCTAGTTGTTACTTATGAAATCAGTCGTTTATTGCATTATTTTCTCAGCTAATAAAATATGCATCATAATGCAACCGCCTACGTTGAGCACTTTTTGCCAGCCGCCGTCACCGTCTCAAAGGGCGATAACCGAGCCTGCCGCGATGTCAGAGCCAATGCCTGAGCCATATATTACCCTGGAGCCCGAGCCGAACGTGTCTGATCAGGTGCGTGAGCTGGCAACATTGTCCGTAACAAAGAGGAATACTGGTGGAATATGATGGGATGGTGTGGAGACCTGTCCCGTCAGCAAAGGTGTATGTGGATGCGGTGAACTCTGAGCCCCTGATTGATTTGGAGGAGAGCACAATTGTTAGCAGCCTGTTTTGCCATCTTGCATCGAGCCTGTTTTGTCTCTCAGAACTGAGTAATTGATGTCTTTAACTTTCCCTCCCTGCCTCCCGCTCCAAACCTCCTCTGCCTGTTCCTGAGGTGTCTGTCTGTTCTGCTTTGGCCAAGGAGGCTGTTCTTAGACTGTGTCCAGTTTAGGCCAGAGAGACTGTTTATTAAACTTCTGCCCAGTCCTTCTGCCCTGTCTTCACTGCCTCTGCTCATTGCATCATGGTCTTGCCTTGGACTGATAGTTCATATGTTTAACCCTGGACTGTCGACTCGTTTGCTCCGCCTAGAACCTCCAAGCCCGTCACTTCACCTCGGCCTGTCGACCTGCCGGCTCCACCGTGGCTCCTCGCCCCCTCGGCTCCACCTGGGACCATCGTCCCTACAGCTCCACCGGGCTTCCTCGTCCCTCCGCATCAGCCTTGGTCAGTCGTCGCTCTACCATTGCCATGGATATACGGGCCTTCGTCTTTGACCTTCCCTCCGGCTCCACCTCAGTATGCCGGCACCCTGGCTTTGCCTTGGCTGTTTGCCCCGACAGCGCTGCCTTGGTCTTCAGGACCTTCTGTGTCACCCAGTCTCTTCGTCTCTGTCTGGGTCTCCACCGCCATCAGCCTCATCTCAGTCAGTTGTCCCCCTGGTTCTGCCTGCCAAGCCTCCACCATGGCTCATCTCTCCCTTAACTCCGCTGTGGGCTTACGTCTTCCTGCTGGGGTTCCACCCTGGGTTCTGCTGCCGTCGTCTCATCCCTGCTCTCTTCATGTTGTCTGCTCCGGCCTGGCTCCAGTGGTCATCCCTTATGCCTGGACTGGTAACCAAAAGGTTGCGGGTTCGATTCTCAATACCGGCAGGAAATGACCGAGGTGCCCTTGAGCAAGGCACCTAACCCCCAATTGCTCCAAGGGCGCCACAGCAAAAATATCTGCCTACTGCTCTGGGTGTGTGTCCATGGTTTGCAGTGTGTGTACACTACTCCTAATGTGTGTGCACTAACTTGGATTGGTTAAATGCAGTGGACAAATTCCAAGTATGGGTTACCATACTTGACCTTTACATGTCACTTTCACTGCTCAGTGTCCCCAACCTAAGCGCCTTACAATATGTGAATTTTAATTCAATTTTGGAATTGTTGTGTTTTCTTCACATTCTTTACATTTCTCAATATGAAACATAAATGAAATATGTTAAATTATATTAAATATTAAATTATATATGATAATAAATAGATAAAATAGAAAATTTCTTGCCCCCACATTTAAAATTTCTGGGATTTTTTTTCTTGGTTAAATTCATACATTTGGCGAACACATTTATCCAAAAAAAAAGATGATGAATATAGTAAAAGATAGTAAATAGGGTCACTTTTGATTCCTGCAGTAGGACCACCTCAGTCTTTTTGCTAGAAACTGATGTTTTTCCTTTTCTTTGTGTTTGTATGTGTGTAGATAGGAGGCTGGAACATCACAGAGTCCTGGGATAAAGACAATTTTCTGGACGTTTTAAAGATAGTTTCTGGACCTTACAGAGCTCAGCCCTTCTTCACTGTCGGTGTCAGCGTGGACCCTAAAAACTCTAACAGTAATGTCATTCAGGTACATTGGTTTTAATGAACATCTGCTGTTTGAAAGTTTTTGTTCCATGTTTGTTTTATTGTATTTGCTATATTTTTCACACCTGTGGTGTTTGCTCACCTGTGTAAACTTTCTCCAGGCTGACCAATCAGGACTCTTCCTCCCATCCCGAGATTATTACCTCAATAAAACGAATGAGAAGGTATCATGAAGCTGAACTTAAAGTATCAATATTTAAAGACATTTTGTAATATTTAAAGTAGCTTTTAGTTCATGTCTAATAGCCTGCCACTGATCTGGGTTTAGGTGTTGAAGGCTTATCTGGATTACATGATAGAGTTGGGATTGTTGTTGGGAGGAGACAAGAATTCCACTCGGGGTCAGATGCAGCAAATTCTGGACTTCGAGACAGCACTGGCTAACATCACGGTTCCTCAGGACGAACGGCGAGACGAGGAAAAGATCTACCACAAGATAACGATAGCTGAACTCCAGGTGCGTGTGCGGGTTCACAAGGGTTTAGTTAGACAATAGATATGAGGGTTTGTGTTGTAGTGCGGTGAACAGATGAAAGTGTGTTGTCTATCTGTGTATCTCTGTCTGTGTGTCTCTGTCTCATATACAGTATCTGGCTCAACGGAACACCATATATTTAATCCTTCTGTGCATAAATATTCATTCCTTTTTGTGTCTTCTGGCTTTTTTCCCCATCATTTAATTATTACGATTTTTTTCTTTGAGCACCTGCGTTGAAACTTTTGTTTTATGAAGGCTCCTGTGATTTCTGTGGAAACAGTTGCTGAGCAACTGTACAGTGAAGTAGTGAGGTGGAGGGGTGAGCATGACGGTTGATCGCTTACTGATTAAATTATGTCTGCTGTCAGTATAAAGGGAATAATTCCAATCTTTTCAAAAAGGTTTTTGTAACAAATAATTTTTCAATTATCATTATTATTATTGCTGTTGTTAATATTATTTAATGATTATGGTTATTATACTTGGATTCTAAAATAATAATTATATATACTTGTTTTACAAATGATGTCTAGTTGATTATATAAATGTACATGTGTAGTACTTTTTTGTATCTCCGTGTACGAAATTTGTAAGAGAACCATCTCAAGCAAGAGTGTGCAAAATTACCAGCAGTTCTTCATTCCCCTGCCTTAAAGCTGAAGACCAATACATTATATATTCATGTCACTATTCTCTTGAATGCGAGGAGAAAACGTCTCTGGCAGCCGTGGAGCTCAGATGTGTGGTGACACCCTGGAGGATTATTGTGTTTGACTTAACATGCTGGGCTGTTTTTAAGGAAAGAAAACTATATAACATAAAATGTGTAATATTTAGGTTCTGAAATTTGTGTGGGTAACACAAATTTACAGAAGTGCTCTTTACTAGCTCTCACAGAAAAATAAATAAATTACATACATAGCCTATATATATATTATTTATTTATTTTCTTAAACTGCATCAAAATGCGCTGGAACTGTCACATTTAATCACGTTATTGTCAGGAGCTTGTTGCAATAATCGCACAATGATAGAGAATACAACCAAACAGTCTTTGATCACAAAATCCAACAGGGAACATGTAGGGAATCGCAGGAATAAGCATTAAACACAACCACGTAATACAACGACGATACCAAACCAAGAACGGCGAGAACAGACGGCTTAAATACACAGCGAGTAATCAACAGAACAGAGAACAGGTGAGAAACTCAAATTAGTAACAATGACAGCGAACACAGTCAAACAGGAACAGAACAAGATCAAACTAAAACACAATGAAACTAACTAAACTTGACAGTTATGTCTGAGTTTGAGTGTAGTTTGAGTTGTTTATTGGTTCTCTGTTGGTTTTGCTTCACTTCCTGTTCCGTTTCCATTGTTGTCATTTGTTTCCATGGTTATTCATTGTTTGATTAATGGTCCACACCCGTTTCTCGTTTCTTTCATCGGTTCGAGTTAGTATATATTGAGCCTGTTTACAGTTAGTATTTGGTCTCATTATTGTTGGTTGTTCTGTTCATGTTTCTGATATCCGAGCATCCTGAGAACCTAAATGATTTTTCATAAATGGATTTTTTCCATCATTTACTGATTAACAGTTGATTTACTAGGAACTAGATGGTATTAAGATATATCTGTGATCAGTTCCAATCAGACCCAAAGGTTCTAATCAGTTTGTGGAACTCATACAGAACAGAACGAATCATTTATATGGTCAAATTAAAATACTTATGTTAATTTAACTGCATGAACCATGTTTAATTATTATTATATTTTAACATTTTGAGTTTGACAGCCCTTGTTTTAACAGAAAAAAAACATACTTTTTAAGGGCATTTCTGAATTTAATTATATTTTACCTCATTAGGCAAAGCTTGCAACAGTCACTTCATATTTCGCATGTAACCGAAAAAAAAAAAAAAACTTTTTAAGGGCATTTCTGAATTTAATTGTATTTTACCTCATTAGACAAAGCTTGCAACTGTCACTTCTTATTTTGCATGTCTTTATGCCGAGCAACCTCAAGGGTTCGCTTGTTTTTGAGTTTATAAAAGAAAAAAAACACAGCTTCTCAAACCATACGAGAGAGGGAAAATAGTCAATTTTAGTCACCTCATTTGTTTTGATCTGCCAGAAATCCACAGTACAGATGAAGGCTATGTGGGGAATGAGGGTAGATGGGGGCTTTCAGCTGTGTGTTTACGATGGAGGTCTTTGTTTTATTACACCCAAGGGCAGAGCGGCTAGAATTGCATCTAGGTTTCAGGAATGCAAACATGCAAGTTATTGACTCTAGCCTGCTGATTATTTGAGCATTTTGTGTGAGAGCGAATACGAACACGCATTCTGTGTCCTTTTCGTGGCTGAAAGAGAAATCATTAAGGGAAAACACTGAGACGAGCAAAGCTTTCACTGCCAAGGTTATGGAAAAATGGAAATTGGTCATAATTAAATGTAACTCTCCATGTTGCAGTGGCCTACAAAAGGTTTCATTAAAGTGCATCACCACTTGATGATGGCTATGTTATGTTGAGATATGAACAGCTGAATAATATTCAGCAACCCCTATTACTGTAGAGTAAAATATTTGCGAGTGACAAAATAATGTCAGATTGTGTGATATAATATCACCTAGTGAGATATTAAGATGTTATTGTCAGATATAAAGTGGCAATTACAGGAAATAAAGTTGTCGTTGCAAAATATTAAATCACATTATGAGACAAAGTCACAGATGTGAGATATAAAGGGACAATTATGAGAAATTCGTAATTGCAATATATAAAGTCACATTGTGTGCTACAATCACAATTTTAAGATTGTTAAAGTGACACGGCAAGATATAAACTCACGTTGTGAATTATATAGCCGCATTTACAAAAAAATCGCAATTGTTAGATATGAAGTGACAATTACAATTGCTATAGAAAGATATAGAGAGTCACATTGTGAGATTTAAAGTCCAATTTATGAGATTTAAAGTCACGTTGTATTAGCCGCGAGTTATAAAGCCGCATTTGCAATAAATAGTCACATTGCGAAATTTAAAGTCACAGTTGTGAAATATACAGTAGTTATGAGATTTAAAGTCACATTGTGAGTTATAAAGCCGCATTTACAATAAATAGTCACATTGCGAAATATAAAGTCACAATTGTGAGATATAAACTAACATTAATATATAAAGCCATATTGTGAGATATAAAGTAATATTGCGACATTTAAATTTGTAATTATGAAATATAAAGTAATATATATTTTTTAATTCTCAATGGAGACAAGTTCCATAATTGTGCTGCATTTCGTAACTGAAAACTTTTGCTGTCGCGTAACGCAGCGACCACACCAATAAGTGTCAGCGGTGGTCAAGGGCAGTGATTGCTCTTCTTTTTTTCGCAGTTCTTAACGTGATTTAAACTCTTAACATTGCATTAGACTGAAATGAATGAGGAAGTAGTTCACTGATGACATTATGACATTTGTTTTCGGTCACAGGGGTTGGCTCCGGCAGTTGATTGGTTGGATTATCTGAACTCGGTCCTTTCCCCGCTGGAGTTGAACGACACGGAGCCGGTGGTGGTCTACGCCAAGGAATACATGCAACAAGTTTCGGAGCTCATCAACAAGACCGACCGCAGGTACGGCTTTCAACTATAGAGTTCAGGAGGAGGACGTCCCCTCTGAGAGCGTCTGTTTAGATTGTGTATCAGGACATTCAGTACTAATAACAGTCGTCTCTCTCTCTCTCTCACTCTTCTGCCTCTCCGTCTAAGAATATTAATGCATTTATTCCTTCTTAGATCTTCTGTAACACTCTCTCTCTCTGTCTCTACCTGTATAAATAAATGAATACACCTGCAGGAATGGTCCTTTTTTTAGGTATTATGATGCACTCTTTCTCTTTCTTCTCCAGTCTTCTGAATAATTACATGATCTGGAATCTGGTGCAGAAAGGAGCGTCCAGTCTCGACCAGCGGTTCGAGAACGCTCAGGATAAGCTCCTGGAGAGCCTCTATGGCACTAAGAAGGTGTGTGTAGTTGGGGTGTGTATGGATGAATTAAAGAAATAGTTCACCCAAAAGTGTTCATTTGGTTTTCAGTTTTTTACTCGCCTTCATGTTGTTCCAATCCCAAATGTTTCATGGAATACTTTTTTTTTCTTTCTTCTTCTCCATGTAATGGAAGTGAATGGGGACTGGGATTGTCAAACATGGAAAATTACAAAAAAAGTATTCACAATACCAAAAAAAATAGGTGTACATGCCTTACAATATTACAGATCTTGTGAAGTCATATGATAAGCTTTATGTGAAGGTGAAAATTTTAGTCACACCTCTCAAATATCATTTGAATTTGCCCATATTCAAACTTGATGTGTCAAACATTCAGTGTGTTCTTCATGCTTAGCAATCATATGGATTCAGAAGACTTGAAATGTGCTATCTAGTGTCATATGGACTACTTTTATAATACGTTTTTTTTTTATTTTTAGAGCTCAACAGCCCCACTCCCATTCACATACATTGTATGGATTAAAAACAACATTACAAATATGTGATTGTGAACAATGATCGATTTGACAACGTTGTAAAAGTATGATTGAAGAAAGATGATATAGAGATGCGTTGTTGTTTAGTTGGAGCGTGTTTTATATTGACACAATGACATCGGAAATCTGGTCCCCATTTTGTGATTTTATGACTCTTTGTTTCAGGTTTGCCAGATTAGTTCATGCGTATGTAATTTGTCAATATGTGTGTTTTTTTGTTCAGTCCTGCACCCCACGCTGGCAGACGTGTATTGGGAACACAGATGACACTCTTGGTTTTGCATTGGGAGCTCTTTTCGTCAAAGCCACCTTCGACAAACAGAGCAAAGAAATAGTGAGTTCCTCAAAGGCATTTGTCACCGTAAGACTAAAACCCACTGTACACGTATTTGACAATGCACGTTTATGTCCTCGTGTGTAGTTTAGAGTCTCATCGGTGATGCATGTTTGCCATCATGTGGCAGCAATGTGAATTATACGGTTCACAACCTCATCTTTTCTGTCAAAACGCAGGCGGAGGGAATGATCAATGAAATCCGCTCGGCTTTCAAAAACGCGCTGGATGATCTGAACTGGATGGATGAACAAACCCGACAGGCTGCCAAGGACAAGGTGAGAGGGAACGAGAATGACAGAGACAGCAGCATGACTGGATAACCCAAACTTGCGGATTTGTCTGGGATTCAGGACGGCAAAAACAGCTTAACTGTAAACACTTTGCATTGCGTGTCAAGAAATCAGGATAAAGTGTGTTTTCTGGCTCTAGGCGGATGCCATCTACGACATGATCGGATTTCCAGACTTCATTCTGGACTCCAAAGAGCTTGATGATGTGTATGATGGGGTGAGTCAGATCCTAAAACTTTATTTCCAGGTTCAAATGATTTGCAATGCGTCTCAGGTTTAGCGTTGTCTTGTGCTTCAATGTAAAAATATAGCGGTTCATATTGATTGAATGACACTTCAATTATTTAAATATTAGAAATCGTTCGTATTTTTCATTAAATTAGTAATTGTGGATAGATAATACATTTTATTTAATCTATTTGCACTACCATTCAAAAGTATATAAAACAAATTTATACTTAATTCAGCAAGGATGCATTAAATTGATAAAAAATGTCAGTAAAACATTTACATTATGTAAAAAATAATAATAATAATAATAATTATGTTCTTTTGAACTTTCTGTTCTTAAAACATCAGAGAATCTGTAAAAATGTGTCTGACAAAAACAATAAAATAAAATACAAACAGGACAACTGTTTTCAGCATCAATAATAATCCGAAATGTTTCTTGAATCATCATATTTAGAATGATTTCTGAAGGATCATGTGTTATGATGCTGAAAATTCACAAGAATAAATTACATTTTAAAATATATTAAAATAGAACACAGGTACTTTAAATTGTATAACTTTGATCACAATATTACTGTTGTTATTGTGTTTTCTGATAAATGCAGCTTTGGTGAGAATCAGACATTCAAAAACAACAAAATCTTACCGACCCTTTTAAATCGTAGAGGGTTATATTATATTATATTATATTATATTATATTATATTATATTATATTATATTATATTATATTATATTATATTATATTATATGACTTGGTTGAATTCTAATGTAGAATGCTGCTAAGGATAACCCACCGTTGCCTTGAAAACAGAGCGTTGCCATGGACACGGTGTTCTTTAGCGGAAGCAATACAATAGTTTTTATCTCAATGAACTCGTTTTTAAATCAATATTTTGTGTCGAATTATTGATTTATTTGGTGGGTAGCAATGTAATAAGCGGGATAATGTAGATAGAGGCGGTTATCCATTTTATTGATTTATAAATTATCCATGATTTATACATTATCCCTTACATATTATATTATATTACATGCTGATTTATTTATTAAGTTCTTTATTTATTTGAATAATAGTGAAAATATCCCAGCTAACAGGTAATGTGATGTTTTTTCTTGTAGTACGAGGTTACAGAAGACAACTTCTTCCAGAATATGATCAACTTCTATAACTTCTCAGCACGAGTGATGGCAGACCAGCTCCGCAAGCCTCCGAACCGAGACCAGTGAGTTTAACAGTGTGTGATACAGTAAGAGAGAAGCGAGGCTGGTTTGTGATTGCGCTGTCTTTGCATCTGTAGAT
This sequence comes from Phoxinus phoxinus, assembly GCF_949152265.1. Classification (NCBI taxonomy): domain Eukaryota; kingdom Metazoa; phylum Chordata; class Actinopteri; order Cypriniformes; family Leuciscidae; genus Phoxinus; species Phoxinus phoxinus. The sequence continues at coordinate 16,216,647 of NC_136879.1, forward strand.
GGAGTATGACTCCACCCACGGTCAACGCTTACTACATGCCAACCAAGAATGGCATCGTCTTCCCCGCTGGCATCTTACAGGCCCCGTTCTACGCCCACGATCACCCCAAGTGAGCAGACGCGGCTGAAATTGTTAGCATGTCGCTAAAAAACAAACTCCTGAGTTTATAACTATGATGTTTTGGTGTGTTTCACAGAGCTTTAAACTTTGGTGGTATAGGAGTGGTCATGGGACATGAGTTAACGCATGCATTTGATGACCAAGGTTAGTACACTGGGGATCATATCATATATTTATGTCTTTCCCTGATGGCCAAAAATATTATTAGTAAAGATTTTTAAAAATAAATTCTCAATGTTCTCTTTGGCCCTTAGAATTAAACTGACATTTTTTTTGTGATTGTCCTTTTTAAAGAAGTACACTTTAGCATACTTTTAAAAAAAGAGCATTTATTATGGAAATTATATATTTTAATAGAATATAGGCCTGCTTAAGTCTGACCTGAATATAATGACGTTGGACACTTAGTTGCATGTTAATATCAAATAAATTAAATATGTATTAAATGTAATTAGCTGAACTTTCGAGTGCTTTTTGACCCACTTAAATATGACTTAAGTTAATCTTTATAAGTAATTTCTTAATTACTTCTATTGTCTTTGAAATGTAGTTGCATATATGTACTGACAAGCAGTATTGAAACTTGTATGTCATACATCTTAAACTTCATCATTAAAAAGAGATTTAAATACATTAACTTTAAATGTTAAGTTGAGTAACACATCAGTTAAGTATTTTACATGTGCTTTAGTATGTTAGTCAACACATCAAACTTAGTGCACTTTAAAGCATGACAAAAAATGATTAAAACAATGATTTAAAATGCATTTTACAGCAAAACCTTCAATTTGACATTATTCCAAAGTGGACTTTTTAAAAATGTACTTAAGTGTGCTCTCTTTAAGGACACTTAAGTGACCTTTTATTTCATAAATACTTTGCAAAGCCGGCAAAATTGTATTTAATTGTATTTAAATTGTATTTAATTGTATTTAAATTGTATTTAATTGTATTTAAATTGTATTTAATTGTATTTAAATTGTATTTAATTGTATTAGTCAGATTAACAAAACGCAAATGAAAATCCATGCATGTTTACAGAACATTTTTGTGGCTTAATTTCAAGGATTGAGCTCTTAAAGTTGCGATGCATTTTTTTATAGTGCATCAATAAAATGCAATATATGTCATCATAAAACCCTTTAATTGTATTACACAGGCAGAGAGTACGACAAAGATGGAAACCTTCGGCCGTGGTGGCAGAACTCCTCGGTGGAGGCGTTTAAGAACCGCACCGAGTGTATGGTCGATCAGTACACCCAGTACACCATCAACGGAGAGCACATTAATGGAAAACAGACGCTGGGAGAAAACATAGCAGACAACGGGGGTCTGAAAGCGGCCTATCACGTAGGTCACATTCAGTTTTAGGTGTAGTGCATTACTAAGTCATTAATTACTGTCATTTAATTACGGTAAAGTAAGGCACTACTCTTATTTTCTGTCATTTAATTACGGTAAAGTAAGGCACTACTCTTATTTTCTGTCATTTAATTACGGTAAAGTAAGGCACTACTCTTATTTTCTGTCATTTAATTACGGTAAAGTAAGGCACTACTCTTATTTTCTGTCATTTAATTACGGTAAAGTAAGGCACTACTCTTATTTTCTGTCATTTAATTACGGTAAAGTAAGGCACTACTCTTATTTTCTGTCATTTAATTACGGTAAAGTAAGACACTACTCTTATTTTCTGTAATTTAATTACGGTAAAGTAAGGCACTACTCTTATTTTCTGTCATTTAATTACGGTAAAGTAAGGCACTACTCTTATTTTCTGTCATTTAATTACGGTAAAGTAAGGCACTACTCTTATTTTCTGTCATTTAATTACGGTAAAGTAAGACACTACTCTTATTTTTCTGTCATTTAATTGCAGATTTAATTTAACGTCATCTAATGTTAAAATTTATGTTTTTAATGTAACCCTCACCCTTTAAATGTCAGTGCGTTGTCAGTTCAAGAATAATTTATACAGTTGTATATGATTTATTTGAAATAATTAAAAAGCAGTTCCATGTCTATCCTTGTTTTCTTAAACTGGTCGAGGTTAATATGGGATTTAGAATAAATAGTAATAAGTAATGCAATACTTTTGAAAAAGTGAGTAATTAGGAAAGTAATCCAGTTGCACTGTTTAAGTCTTTCTTTCTTTCTTTCTTTCTTTCTTTCTTTCTTTCTTTCTTTCTTTCTTTCTTTCTTTCTTTCTTTCTTTCTTGTCATTTAATAAATGTGCATGTACAACATTTTTGTAAATAAAGCAGACATTAAGCCTGTGTTGTTATCAGCCCTTCAAAACTCACTTTCCTAAATACCCAGTGTTTTAATGGGCACTCAGGTAATTTATTTATAATAATTTAATTATTTAAACGACAGGCCTAAGAATTTACAGTATGCTCTGTCCACATTAAGAGCGGATGGTCATTTAGAGCCTTATAAGGCCAGTAAAGAAGTGTTAACATTTTATAAAAACATCCCATATAAATGTTTATTTTTTTGAAGATTTTGTGGTTCCCGAGGCTCCCCCTTCTGGTGATGGATAGAAATCACTAGACATTTATTTTCCCCAAGCTAATGCAAATGTTTCAGTTAAATTGAAGAAAGACAAATGTCTGATTTTGAGATTTTGTTTTGACAGGCGTACAGGTCATGGGTGAAGAAGAACGGAGAAGAGAAGAGACTCCCCGCTGTCAATCTGACAAACGACCAGCTCTTCTTCTTAGGTTTTGCACAGGTATGAAAAGACGCAAGTGTGCATAAATAATAACAAGTATGACGTGAAACACCTGTTCACCCAACTACTGTTTAACTGGTAAACATGCTGTGCCTCACCAATACAAGCCAAATATTAAAGGGGTGGTTGAGTATGATTTCACTTTTCTAACTTTAGTTAGTGTGTAATGTTGCTGTTTGAGCATAAACAACATCTGCAGAGTTACAACACTCAAAGTTCAAAGCAAAGGGAGATATTTGCTTTTAAAGAAATCGTTTTTTAAGGACTACCAAACGGCTGGTAGGGACTACACGACATTCCTCACGGGTTAATGACATCACCAACCATAACATTTACATAAACCCCGCCCCCAGAACACAGTCCATGTTGAGAAGAGGAAGAGTTGTTGTAGTCGAGCACTTTTGTGAGTCAGCTCAAACTTTAGCATCCATCTTTTCACATGCAATAGAAAGTCACTCTGTGTGGATCTCACAACAGTTCATATATTTATAGATTATCATGACAGAATATGCTAATTGAAGATAGTTAACTCCACATCAGCAACATAAATTCATCAACTAACCATTCAGAGACGTCCTGTTGCATTCTACATGTTGTCACTTCTTCTTGAGTCTCTCCATCTTTGTCTGACTCCGTTTAAACATAAAAGGCTCTTGAAGCTCCGCCCCCTGTGCCGGGAGCAGCAGCTCATTTGCATTTAAAGGGACAGACACAAAACGGTGAATTTTTGCTAACCCTCAAAAAGTGACAACTTTAACATGCTATATAAAAATATCTGTGAGGTATTTTGAGCTAAAACTTCACACACACTCCGGGGACATCAGAGATTTATTTTTCATCTTGTGAAAATGGCATTTTACCACCCCTTTAAACTTATTTTGCATGTCAGGCACTAAATGATGTGTTGGCAGTATAAGTAATGAATTTTCTGAATAAAATAACGTTTTTTAAAATAATTTTTAAATAATAAAGTAACACTTTAAAGTCAATGGAACTTTTTTTTGATTGCTTCTTGAAAATATATTTACATTTTAAAATATAAATGATAAAATTAGTATGAATGTATTATAATCTTCCACCTTACAGCAACACTAAAAACAATACAACGATTGTGAAAACATGTGGTCTCAGAAACGCATTCCTTTGGCTCTTCTTCTCAGGTCTGGTGCTCTGTCCGAACGCCAGAAAGCGCTCACGAGGGCCTGATGACGGACCCTCACAGCCCGCCCAAATACCGCGTCATCGGCACCCTGTCCAACTCGCCCGACTTCGCAGAGCACTTCCAGTGTCCGCTGGGCTCTGCCATGAACTCCGGCCACCGCTGTGAGGTGTGGTAGGACTGGCACCCACACAACACCGGCTTGCTTACACAGACCAGCCTGGCCAAAACAAACACGCTGAACGGACAGTTCGGGCTCTTTCTCAAGCACTGTTTTTTAATTTATGTGCTAAAGTTGTTTGAGGAGTTGGGCCGAGTGCAGGAGGAGGAGGCGAGCGCCTGCCAACGTTGATGTTCTCCAGTGTTCGAATCGACCGATATCAAATTTTCCCCTGCCGCCACATCAAGCCCACGTGGGCTCGCTTTATTTATTTGTTTGCTGAACTCGATGGACATTAATGGGCCCCGTCCAACGCTTACATGTGTGATTCTGCGCTTCATGCCCCGATTGCTTGTCTTCTGATTTGGAAGATATGACCACTGTGACGCCACTGGGAATATGTGTCTCCGTGACCTCACAGGAAACGTTTGGCTCCATCTGTGATGACTTCACAGGAAGATTCACGTTCTCACGGTGACCTCACAGGAAGTGATGAACGACATCTGTGACCCCACACCCCCACCCCCACCCCACAGGAAAGGAAGGAAGCCTATTTCCCAATTGTGATTTCATAGAAACGCTATCTAATGACAGGGAGAGCCACTGTTTGTTCATCCCAGCTGTGTATCATGTGTTGATCTTGACAAAGTTGAAATGAAATGTTCATTTTAAACTGCTCTTTGCCAAAGAACAATTTTTAGTTTTGTTCCTTGTGTAAGCGAAAGTGGAAATTTGCACTGCTTCGACCTTCATTAAATTCCATTCCAGTGTAATTCCAGCGTGTTTGCCCTAAAGACATTTACTTGTACGTGAACGCTGTATTTCCGCGTCAGTGTGTCTGTGAAGGGACGTCTCCACGTTGTTTGAACTTTGTCAAGTCTGCTGAAATGCTCTCGCTACGTTCTCAAAACCACTAAAAGGGTGAATCTCACCAATGTTCGAGTCATATTTCACCCCCAATTCAATAGATTATTAGGATTATTTGCATTAAAAATGTCTATTTTTAGAACTATTTTGAATTTTTCATGACAATCTTACACATTATTCCTCAAATTCCCGACAGTTCGTTAGATTATACTCTGTAAATAATGTTCCAGTAAACAAATACTGAAATACAATAACTTTTTTTAAATCAACATAAATACATAAATACAATAACTTTTTTGAAATCAACATAAATTAGAGGTTGTACAACAAATACCACCAAAATAAGACAATAATAAATGTAATTATATGTGTACACTAACGTTTAAATTTGGGGTCAGTACATTTTAATTGAAAGAAATTTACATTTACATTTATTTAGCAAGGATGCATTAAATGGATCAGAAGTGACAGTAAAGACTTTACATTATTACAAAATACATTCTATTTCAAATAAATGATCTTCTTTTGACCTTTCTATTAATCAGAGAATCCTGAAAAAAACTGTATCAAGGTTTCCACAAGAATATTAAGCGGCACAACTGTTTTCAGTATTGATAATAATAAGAAATCAGCGTATTAGAATGATTTATGAAGGATAACATGCTGAAAATTCAGCTTTGACATCACAGGAATAAATTTTACTGTATTTTTTTTATTAAATCAAAGCAGTCTTGGAGAGCATTTATTTCAAAAACATTAAAAAAAAATCTTACCAACCCATTTTGTTTTACTGAACCCATTTTTTACTATGGTGATAATGACATTGTTTTTTCTTTTTTGCATTACAATGAGATTTGTGGGTTAAACGTTTGAAAAATAATGTCACAATGCAAGAAATCTTAATAACAGGCTTCATTTTCAATCAAGTTTAGTTGAAATATGACATATTCTTGACACGTTTCTTGAGATTCACCCATTTGCTAAACTTTCCAGCATGCCTAAAGTGTTTCAGAGAGTTGCATCAGACATCATTGTATGTGTAGAGCGATTAAATTACTCATTTCAGGATGGATTGCTGCCGTGTCCAATCCCATCTCCTGCGTTTTAAGTTGCTGTAAATTGACCCTGCGAGTACATTCTGAATGTTTGCTCTGTTGAAGTGTTGTTTGGCCAGTTCTTCTTTTGAACCGGGCTTTTGCTCTCCTGAAGCAGGCCGGTTGTGTCATTTGATGTATTTTGAATGCTGCTGACTTCACCCTTTGTTTGGTTTTTGTTAATTTTAAACCACAGTTGAATTGCACCATTTTAAAAGCTGCAAGTGTGTTTGGCATCTTATTCCGACAGCTGGCAAATAAACATCCATATTTCAACACATTTTCTACATAGCCAGAGGCTGAGCGCGCTACAGTAATTAGCTACGCCGAGATGAGGTTAACCGATGAATGTTACTGCCATTGAATTCGAAAAGTCTAACTGTTAACAAGCACTGTAGATTATTGTGACACGCTCATTTGGTAAAGCTATTTAAGGTATAATTTACCCAGAAATTAAAATTCTGAATGCTTCACTGTATGCTTTCTCCAGATGGAAAAGAGCAGCATGAACATTTTTCAAAATATCTCCTTTTTTGTTTCATTGAAGGGACTGAGGCAAATGATGGCAGAGTTTTCATTTTTGGGTGACTTATTCCTTGAACTGTTTAGTCAATCTTTCTTCATGTTGTCTATCAACACTCTTGGAAGTTTTAGTGCTTTGTTTTAAGTTTGATTGAATTATGTTACTGAACGCTTCCTGACTTTCGCTCTATATAACACCATGAATATTTTTTCCGTTCATGGGCTCCATGAGGATTATGGGCCAGATGTCAGTCTGATGTTTTGCCATGGAGAGGCATTTTGGTTTTGGCCTTAATTATTTACTGTAGACCTATGGAATACGATGTACATAGATAGACTTAAATATATTCCAATTTATGTTGAAAAAATGGAAACTGGAAATGTTTCAAAGCTTTTAATAGCCAGTAAATGCCATTTAAGTGTGTTATATGCCTGCTTTATTTGCAATTTCAGTCTCAAATACCAAAATGCCAATCGAGAATTTCCTTTTGAGAACTGAAAGACTGATTATCTTAATGTTTTTGCTGGAAGAAAGCCATTTATTGAGCTTTGGCTTGAGTGTAATGGAGTTATCTATCACATTCTGACACTCACACTTCACTTTCAGTGTTTCAAAGAAGTTCAACTTATAGAAATGATAGATGCGAAACGTTTTTTTCCAGAATGTCATTAAATGTGCCACATACCGCATTCCTTTCAAAATTATGGGATGATACGGGGTGATATTATCCACCCACTCACCGGTAAAATACTGAAATTGTCAATCCTCTTCAAGAAGATGCCTTATTTAATTTATGGAGTGTACATTCACCATTTAATCAACTGTAGTTTGTTGTCATGTCTCTTGTGTACGGCTGGCATTGATATTTGAGAGGTTACACTGTCTTATAGTTGTGTTTTTCTTTTCTTTCTTTTTTTTTAAATCAGACAACATTCCCTGAAATATTAGTTGAGAGGGGAATATGCTCTGCCCAGTGTGTAGTGCAACATTCAACCTAGAGAACTGTCAATGAACATGAAATAAAGGATATATATTATAAAAAAAGCTACATTTTTACTTTGTTCTTCAAACTATTTACTTTGTTACTTCTGAAATATTTTTGGTGAAATTTATGTTTTTTAATATTTCTGTCACATTTCCCCTGTCACGGTACCCCTGTGTGCAAAACAATCAGTTACCATAGTTACAAATAGCCCACACCTGATCCTCCTCTTCACTCCTTTATAAGCACACACACGCATTCAGTCAGTGTTTGGCCTTTAGGCCGTGTGTCCACCAAAGCGTTTTTTCACGCGGCTGGCTTTATTTTTCAATTGTTTTCAATGGAAACGCACGTTTTTAGAACGCCATGAGCATGAGGTGCTGAGCGAGTATTTAACGCTCAAGCGCTGAGCGCTCTGTGTTTTTTACAGGTCGCCGAGAGTTGAAGAATGTTCAAATTTGGGTAAAACGCAGCGCTCATCACTGTCACTTTTTAGCCAACCGTCCAATCACAGTGGATGAGGGGCGGGACTAATGCCACACGGACCAACGGATATTCTGTATCCTAGCAACGATGCGTCTCAACTGAAAAAAAACTGCGCTGCCAAAACACTCTCAAGCACCCACAGCTCACCATCTTCAGCAGAGCGCCTAGTGTTTTCAGCTGGCTAAAAACGCTTTGGTGGACACACAGCCTTAGGGAAACAGAGTTCTAAGCTGCTCTACTCACCTGTGGATCTAGGAAGAATTACCTTTGTGTTCCAGCGATCTCCAGCAGAGACCGCTGTCCCAGTCAGTTCCAAGCTTCCTCTTCTCGGCTAAGGAGTCTGCTCCAAGCTACTTTGTCTCAGGTGGCCGTACCAAGCTTCCTTTCCTTTTCTACCAAGCCCCCTCTTCTCAGCCAAGGAGGCGCTTCCAAGCTCCCTCTTTTCGACTAAGGAGGCCACTCAAAACTCCCTCGTCTCCGTTGGCTGTACCAAGCTTCCTCATCTCGGCCAAAAAGGTCGTCCCATGCTCCCTCGCCTCAGCCAAGATGGTAATTTATTTCCACCTCAATCTGACCAGAGGCAACATCTTTGAATTTCTCCAATCCCCAGTTCATGCTCTGCTGGCACGTCCCTGGCTCCCTGCCCTGCCGGACACTTACTTCTCAATCGACATTCCAGAGATCATCAGTCACTCAGCCGGCATTCTTGAGACCTTTTTCTCAGCCGGTCCTCGAGATATCAACCACTCAACCGGTCCACCCCAGGTCATTTCCACTGTTAGCCTTCCAGAATCCCTCCTCTCAGCCGGTCTTCTCAAGTCTCTCCTTGCAGCCGGCCCTACAGACGCTCCCAGCTCTTCCGGCTATCTAGACGTTTCTAGCTCTGCCAGCTCTCCAGAAGCATCCCGTTCTGCCAGCTCTCCCACTGTCAGCCTTCCAGAGTCCCTCCCCACAGCCGGTCTTCCAGAGTCCCTCCTCACAGCCGGTCTTCCAGAGTCTCTCCTTGCCGCTGGCCCTACAGAGTCTTTACAGACGTTAGGGTTAGGACTATCCCTCTCTGTCAGCTCTCAAGCTGCATCCCTTTCTGCCAACTCCCCAGGGGCTCCCAGCTCTGCCGGCTATCCATACGTTGCGAGCTCTCCAGAAGCGTTCAATTATGGCAGCTCTCCAGAGGCTCCCAGCTCTGCCGGCTATGCAGACGTTGCCAGATTTCAAGAGGCATCCCATTCTGCCAGTTCTGCAGGCTATCCAGACATTGCCAGTTCTCCAGAGGCGTCCCACTGTGTCGGCTCTCCAGATGCTAGAGGCCCCATACTCAGATGGCTCTGCCATCAACTCCAGCCCTGCTGGCTCCACCCTGAATCCCTGCACTGTTGGCTCAGTCCTGGCTCCAAAATCCTCTGACTACACTTTGTCTTTGGGTCCCCATTTGCCCATGAGAGGCAGCACCCTCCGTGGCTGTAAAAATGTATAGGTGTCAGGAGCCGCCTCCAGAGAAAGGGGGAGTAATGTCACGTTTCCCCTGTAAATCAGTTACCAATCACCCACACCCGATGCTCATCATTTCACTCGTAAGCACACACACATTCAGTCAATGTCTGACCTACAATAAGGATACAGATGCTTTACCTGGTCTAAGACTCTCTCGTAAGACTTGCCTTTGTGTTCCAGCGATCTCAATTGCTATCTCCAGCGAACTCCATCGTAATCTCCAGCGTTCTCCAGATTGTGGTGATACTTACCTCCTTTGCTTATCCTGTGTGTGTGTGTGTGTGTGTGTGTGTGTGTGTGTGTGTGTGTGTGTGTGTGTGTGTGTGTGTGTGTGTGTGTGTGTGTGTGTGTGTGTGTGTGTGTGTGTGTGTGTGTGTGTGTGTGTGTGTGTGTGTGTGTGTGTGCGTGCATCTCGTCTTATCATCTCTGGGTGTGTGATTCCATCTTCAACCTGTGATAAACACGAAAGGCAAGTTAATTCCCATACTTCACAGTTTGAACTGTTATCCAGTTATGTACTCACCTGCTTTCTTGTTTATACGGCTGTTGTCAATAAATGCCTGCATTTGGGTTCTCACATCTCTTCTCCTGCTTTGATTCTGGTTACCCTAACAATTTAATTTAAAGAAATATTTAAGGAACATGCAACATTATATGAATTACCGTATATAAGAATTATGATTTGTTCCTGGTTTAACTGTTTAAATGTTCCTTGAAAACCAAATGTTTACAGATTAAATTACATTCTCAAGCTGAATTAAGTAAAGCAAGAAGAGTAATTTGTGCCCTGACCTTTAGTTTTGATATCTGTATATTGCATATTGACGGTTTTGCTCTTATTAATCTGAACATCAAAAATGTTGAGACTTATTTCATCTGAACAGTTTTGCCTTGCCTTCTCACTGGAGTTCTAGAATCTCACCTTTACCATGAAAGAATACTTTTATTTAATTGATTCTTCAGATAACTGACATTGCATTGTGTAATAATAATTGTGTTGATCAGTTTACCTGGATTTTGCTCCTTTGTGCCTGTAGTGTTTTCTTGTGTTTCACTGATATATATTCGGAAGTGGAAGATATCAAGATACACATTACAAAATACAGTCATAATATTATTACATTCCAAATGTTTTCTCATTAAATAAACTTCCTCTTTCATAATTTTAGTTTAACATGTAGCACCCGTACAGCCACTCAGAGCGTTACTTACGTGAGAATGGTGGGTGCTTGGGTTCGGTGTAGTTCAGGTGGATACCACGAAGGTGCACCTAATAAGTTGTAAAACCTTTTGACAATACAATATTTAGAAATAATGAGACCCAGAGATAGTTTTTAGTTTAGCAAAAAATAGGGTAATGCCCTGGTTTAATTAAATAAAACAATTTGGCAAATAGAATATAAAAGCTTTCCCCAACACAAAATATCACAGAATATCCAAAATAAATAACCAAAAAATTCCCCAAACACTTAAATGAAAGCCTCTTTAGTTTTAGCTAGAAACCTCAATAGTTTCACTCACACTTGTTACACCAGAATAACTTATCTAAAAGTTATCTCTTTCTTAACAATTGCAAATACACAAGGAACTTTACAAAAAACTTCACGTGTGCTGAAACGAGTCTTAGCAAATGCAGTGGTGGGCCCACTCACACACATTCACACACATTTCAGTCTACTCACGGTACTTCTCTGAACAGAAAAAAAACACGTTGCAGGCCTGTGTTGGTCTTGCAAAACATTGAGTGCGCTGAACAAACACTTGCAACACATTGAGAGCGTGGAAATACTTCGATCCCGATCCTCACGTGCAGCGCGATCAACCGACAGGTCCCGCCACAGCATAAGCCCACCGTGCCTCGCTATCTCGGCTGCCTCCGATCACGCGTCCCCTCCGATCACGCGTCAGCTCCGTTCGACGGGTCTCCGGCTTCGTTTCTCACTCAGTCGCTCGCTCAACAACACCCCGAGTCCGCGATCCTCTCATCTCAACACCCCGTTCAGTTTCATCGGGTTTATCGACTCTTTCTACAGTTATTATTTTCTCAAACGCGAGCGTCCTGTTCTCCACACTGGTCCAGCCGGAAGCGAGGAAAAAACCTTCCCGCACTCTCTCTCACTGTTTCCTTTCCGGTCACGTGTATCCATACAGCGTATTAACCAAATGACCAATAAATATTGTGACATGAAAACAAGAAGAATAAAGTAATAAAAGGCTTACAGTATAAAACCTCTGATAATATTATTTAGCTAAATAATATAAACTTTAATCACTGTCATGAAATAAAACAAATATTGATCTCCTTTTAATTATGTAAAATGAATTGATATTTCCTTCTTTAGAAATCAGTGTCTCCTGTTATTTATTTAAAGTAAATAAACGTTTACTTTTTTTTAATAGTCATGTGACTCGTTTTTGAGTAAGAGAGATTAATCATAACCTACCCTGTTTCCATTAGACTATAATACCCAAGTTTACCACTGGGCTACATCTTCCCCCTTCTAGACAGTTTTGATGTCCTCATCAAAATAACCCTTAGAGGACTCTAATAGTTTTAACGTCAAGGGTAGAGGCCAGATTTGAACAAGTGAAACACAACGCCATGGGGTGGCACCAGAAAGTTTGACATGGACTGCTTCTGGAGTCTCCGTAGATTCCACTTCCCACCAATACTCCATGGCTTAGTACTGTCACAGGGTAGTCACAGGGCTTGCCAAGTTCATCGTAGCTCAGCTTGACCACTGGACGGATGACTCTTTTTGAACGCTCAACTTGTTCACTCTCAGCTTGAGTGTTCGGATAGGAATTGACATCTGCCCCCTCTTCTAGAACTTCGACTTCTGGATCAGCGTGAAGAGGCAAGTTTGGAAGATCGTTGACCACTGGCTCTATCTCAGCAGGGTCTTGAGCTTGTCTTTCCGGTTCTCTGACAATTGGCTCGGATTGCTTTGTGGACAGTTCTGGACATGTCAGCAACTTATCCCAGTCTAACTCAACAGGTCTGGGCAAATATACTTCGTCGTACTCCAATTCTAAAGACACGTCATCATCGGGGTTGTTTGTCTGTACCTGTTCTTTTGTATTTTGCTGAAATGCTCTGGTCACAGGTCTTTGTTGTGGCCCCACTTCCCTTTCGTCAACCGGGAGTCTCACCAGATAACCAATGGGTAACAGGTGATTGCGATGAATAGTCTTTTCTACTCCCAAGCCTCTCTCTGGCTTGATCTTGTAGACAGGTAAGTTGGGTAGTTTCTCAATAACAATATAGGGTGAAGATCGCCACTTGCATTTCAATTTGTGCTTGCCTTTGACCCCAAAATTTCTCAGTAGCACCCTGTCGCCTTTGTCAAGGACTTGTTCTTTGACGTGCTTGTCGTGTGCTTTTTTGTTTCTTTGGTGGTTCTTGTCTGCCGATTCTGTTGCAAGACTGTAGGCTCTTTGGAGATCTTGCTTGAGCTTAGCAACATACTGAAGGTAGGACTTTGTCTTTTGGTTGTCCTCGGTCACGCCAAAACAGATGTCTACCGGTAAGCGAGCTTCTCTGCCGAACATTAGCAGGTAGGGCGAATAACCAGTTGCATCGTTTTGAGAACAGTTGTAAGCGTGGACCAACTGACTGATCTTTTGACTCCATTTTTGTTTTTGCTTTGGATCAAGTGTGCCGAGCATTGACAATAGCGTACGGTTGAATCTTTCTGGTTGCGGATCTCCCTGAGGGTGGTAAGGCGATGTTCTTGACTTACGTATACCCAACATCATCAGAAGGTCGTGGATCAGTTTGCTTTCAAAATCGCGGCCTTGATCCGAATGTATGCGGGCAGGGAGTCCGTAGTGTACAAAGTAGCGCTCACACAGTATCTTGGCAACGGTGGCTGCCTTCTGATCTTTAGCTGGAAAAGCTTGGGCGTATCGAGTAAAGTGGTCTGTCACTACAAGGATGTTGGCGAAACCTTGGGAGTCTGGTTCAAGTGACAGAAAATCGATACAGACAAGGTCTAGAGGGCCTTGGCTGGTGATCTGTTTTAAGGGAGCAGCTTTCTGAGGAAGAGCTTTGCGAGTGATGCATCTGCCACAGTTTTTGATGTACTGCTCAACCTCAACTCCCATTTTCGGCCAATAGAACCGATTCCTGACAAGTTCGATGGTCTTGTCCATGCCCAAGTGACCCGACTCATCATGCAGAGAGCTCAGGACCATCGGGACATACTCTCTGGGCAGTACCAGCTGCTTTATCTCAGTTCCATTTTTCTCAACCTTTCTGTAGAGCAGATTGTTTTGAATGAACAGCTTGCTTGCTTCTTTGTTCAACAGGACAGAAGTTGGATTGTCAGGGCGGGTGAATGATGGACCACCACTAAGTGACTGCTTGACTGGAGCGATAGTAGAGTCAACATCTTGAGCGGTGACCAGGTCTTTGTGACTTAGCTGACTCAAAGAACCGAGATCCAACCTAACTGGGAAGGCGAAACACTCTGGTATCCCATCAGGCGATATTCCGAGCGACTCAGCAATAGTTGTAGACTCTGTTGGAGTTTCACGGCACTTGATCTGTTTACACAGAGCTTGGACACTTTCAGTCGGTACACTTTGCCAACCTTCGTCTGTGGTTGGAAGAGGGTTGCGTGACAGGGCATCAGCGTCGATGTTGCTGCTACCAGGTCTGTACTGCAGTGTGAATTGGTACGTGGCGAGTGCTGAGAGCCAGCGGTGACCAGTCGCATTGAGTTTTGCAGTCGTGAGAATATAAGTTAGGGGGTTGTTATCAGTTCTCACGGTAAACTGTGCTCCATATAAGTAATCGTGGAACTTGTCTACCACTGCCCACTTAAGTGCCAAAAACTCGAGCTGGTGCACTGGATAGTTCTTTTCCGATGCACTCAGCTTGCGGCTGGCGAAAGCAACAGGTCTTAAGCCCTCGGGGTACTCTTGGTTGAGTACAGCGCCGAGCCCCTGAATACTGGCATCAATGTGAAGTATGTAAGGCTTGGTGGGGTCAGAAAATGCCAGCACAGGTGCGTTTGTGAGGCAGTGAATGATCTTTTGGAATGCCTCTGAACATGACTGGTCCCACCGTTCACCAAAAGGCTCATTGACTTTATAGTAGGTCTTGTCTGATGCAGAGGCAGACTTTCGATTCTTTTGAGTGGGAGGATACCCTTTGCACAGCTCTGTAAGTGGTCGGACGATGATGGAGAAGTTTTTTATAAACCTGCGGTAGTAGCCGCAGAACCCCAGGAAGGACTGCAGAGAAGGAAGGTCGGTTGGCTGCTTCCACCGCGTCACTGCTTCAACTTTGTCTGGGTCTGTGGCGATGCCGTTCTCAGAGACGATGTGCCCGACATAGGTGACTTGCGAGCGACAGAACTGGCACTTGTCGAGGGACAACTTGAGTCCAGCTTCTTCAAGACGAGCGATGACTTTGAGGAGTCTTTGCTCATGCTCTCCCAGAGTCTTACCGAAAACAATGAGGTCATCTAGATAGACGATAACTTCAAGCATGTGCATGTCGCCAACTGCCTTTTCCATGAGCCGTTGAAAAGTCGCAGGGGCCCCTGTGATACCCTGTGGCATCCGCTCAAATTGAAAGAATCCCAAAGGACAGATGAAAGCAGTTTTTTCTTTGTCCTCCTCTGTCATTGGGATTTGATAATAGCCACTGCGCAAATCCAACACTGAAAACCACTTACTGCCAGACAAGCAATCGAGAGCGTCATCGATACGTGGTACAGTGTACTGATCTGGGGTAGTTCTCCGGTTCAGGGTGCGGTAGTCAACGCACATACGAAGTTGACCATTCTTTTTACGTGCAAGGACAATCGGTGAAGCATATGGACTTCTTGATTCTTTTATAATCCCAGCCGCCAACAAACCTTGCAGGTGTCGCCGAAGGTCATCCAAATCAGCAGGGGCAATACGTCGAGATCTCTCTCTGAAGGGAGTGTTGTCATTCAGACGGATGTGATGTTCTACCCCTTTAGCCAGACCGACATCCCATTCTTCAATAGAGAACACCTGAGTGTGTTTGGCAAGCTTTTGACTCAGCCTCTCCTTCCACTCTTTGCTGATGGGTGACTCACTGAAGTCAAACAAAGAAGGATCCATAGCTGGAACGGATTCGACTTTAGGGTTTGGGGCATCCGTCACAATGTCAGCGACGTGAAGGTGAGCGATCACTGTGCCCATTGGAATGGCAGTTTGCTTTAGAGACTCATTACGCAGGAGCACCAGGAAGTTGTTTGGATCTAGCATCTTGGAGAACGACACAGTTGGCTGGACAAGTACACTTGGAGGAAGAGCAGGTGAGTGGGCTCGTTCAATGATGAGTATGCTGTCTCCAATGTCTTGTTTTTCTTTAACTTTGCAGATAGCAACGTATTCAGTGCCAGGAGGGATGCTGAGAGGACCAGGGCCAGACCACTTAACTTCAGCCACAGGCAAGTCTTTGCTGCCTTTTACAGTCATCCCTGCAGGAACAGGTAGGTGTTTTTCCTCTTGAACTTGAATTTTGACTGAATTGACGTTCTCCAGGTCTTTTTTCTGTGTTCTGGACTTGAAAGGCTGAACCCCCCTGACGTTTGTGCCGATCAGGACAGGTATAGTCTCAGAGCAACGTGGATCAGGGCACACCAGGGCCAGGACAGGAACAGACTTGACTTTGTTGGACTTAGATTTTTGTGGCAGCTCCAACTCAACCTGGATGTAACCTTTGTACGGGTAACTGCTCTCTGACTCACTTAGGCCCCATATGGCTAGACCGGTCACAGAGTTTAACTGGATGTGTGACAGGTGTTTGGCATACCAGCTGTCGAAGATGATGGTAACTTGTGATCCACTGTCCATCAGCGCAGTGCAGAAGTTGCCATTGATCCTGACCTGAGCAGTGGATGGCGGTCCCACGAGTCCCTCAGGCAAACTGTTGGTCGGTATATTTACCGCGCTTCTCTTGACACTTGCATTTGTGGTCTTGGTTCTGGTTTCATTATCAGAATGGCGGTTCTGCTTGGACTTTCTTTGAGCTTGCAGCAGTTTCTGAATAACTTTGGGATAGTTCTCAGGAGAGGAGCACTTGTTGGCATAATGCCCGTCTTCACCGCAGCGATAGCAGAAGAAATCACTTGGGTCTCTGGCTGTAGGAGGTCTTAGCTGCCAGGGTCTTGACTGGCTCTCTTGTGGGCAGGGCTCAGTAGCAGGACTGTATTTTGGCTTGACTGACATGACAGAGACCTGCTTTCGGAGCTTGACAACTTCTTTCTTTAAAGCTTGCACGTTCTTGTCTTCTGCGTTCTCTGCCGCAGGAGTGACTGAAAGCAGTGTGCTTGTCGTGAGGTGACTTGACCTGGCGGCGGGGGCAGAGAGTTCACTTACTTGTGTTCTGAGTTGGTGTATTTCGGCTTTCAAATCATTTAACTCTGTGTCAGAGGTCACCGTAGCACTTTTGGCATAGACGGCTTTGGGTGGATGGAGTCTGCGACGTGAAGCTTCATGCTCCTCCTCCAGGCGTATCTCATTCAGCAGCTCGAGAAAAGTGGGAGGACTGTCTCTGCGGTCTCTCAATCCGAGATTTAGTATCATCATGTCAGATCGGATGGCCCCTTTAATGAGTTGGTCAAGACGTGCTTTGTCTGCCACCGATGACTGAAGTCCACCCTTTCGGACAACTTTATTTAGGACTCTCTCTAGGCGTCTCAGGAACTCAGAGAGTTTCTCGTTGGTGTGTTGACACAACATTCTGAAGGCAAAGTAAAGTTCTTCACCGCTCTCAGGGCTGCCAAAGGTGGTCTCGAGAATGTCAATGTAGTCCATAGAAGTTGCAGATGGGTTGTTGAAACGGACAGCTTGGAGGATCTCGAGTGCAGGACCCTTTACACTTTCCATTATTCTCATTTTCTTTTCTCTTTCAGGGCGATCATATTCTTCAATCATAAGTCTGGCTTGTTCAACCCAGTTTTCCAACTGTTCTTCTCCCAGGGGTGTGGGCATGACCCCTGAGAAAGTGCGCAGTCTTCTGTAAAGATTGTTGTCACCTTGTGTGTGCTTGCTTGTCATTTGCAGGACATCACCAACTGCTCGAATGATAGCTTCAGGAGTGGACGCTTGCAGTGGGGAAAAAATACTGGAATCTGGCAGCGGCACATTCTGACCATCACCGGCTGCCTGAGCTTGGGGTTCCTCCTCCTGCTTAGAAGGTCCAAAGATTCTCCAGGTCATATCAAGCCCCTCAGGAACAACATCAAGAGGAATGGCGTCTGCATTCACATTCTCCCTGCACTCACATAGCACAGTTAAACTTTGAGACTGTGGGTCATACATTCTTCCTCTCACCTTGACTCTCCCGAGTGCTTTGATAGTCTGCAGCGTTTCTTCAATGAAACCAACTTCAGTTTCAGGAGGTACATCTTTAACCAGCAAGGCTTTCACCGGGTCTATGCCTTCTCCAAAACACCAGTTCTTCAACTGAGCCATCCCCACTGGTTGTGCGCTTACTGTGATCACTTGTCAGAACTAAATTTGGTAGGTTTTAGTTGTATTTGAACACAAATAAAGCTTAATTTGCGTTTTCTTGACTTAAAATGCTTAGTAGAACTGTACTTTTATAGTTTTACAATTTTCACAATAGATACTCTTTAATATGGTTTTACATGTAGGTTAACAGCTAGCCAGCTTTTGGTTCTAAACTATTTTTTAAACAAACAATTTAAATCTCTGGGTCAAACTAAAGTTATATCTGATTTGAAACTACTTCTGAACTAAATTAATCCCAGCGGGGCCTCCATTTTATTTATGTAGCACCCGTACAGCCACTCAGAGCGTTACTTACGTGAGAATGGTGGGTGCTTGGGTTCGGTGTAGTTCAGGTGGATACCACGAAGGTGCACCTAATAAGTTGTAAAACCTTTTGACAATACAATATTTAGAAATAATGAGACCCAGAGATAGTTTTTAGTTTAGCAAAAAATAGGGTAATGCCCTGGTTTAATTAAATAAAACAATTTGGCAAATAGAATATAAAAGCTTTCCCCAACACAAAATATCACAGAATATCCAAAATAAATAACCAAAAAATTCCCCAAACACTTAAATGAAAGCCTCTTTAGTTTTAGCTAGAAACCTCAATAGTTTCACTCACACTTGTTACACCAGAATAACTTATCTAAAAGTTATCTCTTTCTTAACAATTGCAAATACACAAGGAACTTTACAAAAAACTTCACGTGTGCTGAAACGAGTCTTAGCAAATGCAGTGGTGGGCCCACTCACACACATTCACACACATTTCAGTCTACTCACGGTACTTCTCTGAACAGAAAAAAAACACGTTGCAGGCCTGTGTTGGTCTTGCAAAACATTGAGTGCGCTGAACAAACACTTGCAACACATTGAGAGCGTGGAAATACTTCGATCCCGATCCTCACGTGCAGCGCGATCAACCGACAGGTCCCGCCACAGCATAAGCCCACCGTGCCTCGCTATCTCGGCTGCCTCCGATCACGCGTCCCCTCCGATCACGCGTCAGCTCCGTTCGACGGGTCTCCGGCTTCGTTTCTCACTCAGTCGCTCGCTCAACAACACCCCGAGTCCGCGATCCTCTCATCTCAACACCCCGTTCAGTTTCATCGGGTTTATCGACTCTTTCTACAGTTATTATTTTCTCAAACGCGAGCGTCCTGTTCTCCACACTGGTCCAGCCGGAAGCGAGGAAAAAACCTTCCCGCACTCTCTCTCACTGTTTCCTTTCCGGTCACGTGTATCCATACAGCGTATTAACCAAATGACCAATAAATATTGTGACATGAAAACAAGAAGAATAAAGTAATAAAAGGCTTACAGTATAAAACCTCTGATAATATTATTTAGCTAAATAATATAAACTTTAATCACTGTCATGAAATAAAACAAATATTGATCTCCTTTTAATTATGTAAAATGAATTGATATTTCCTTCTTTAGAAATCAGTGTCTCCTGTTATTTATTTAAAGTAAATAAACGTTTACTTTTTTTTAATAGTCATGTGACTCGTTTTTGAGTAAGAGAGATTAATCATAACCTACCCTGTTTCCATTAGACTATAATACCCAAGTTTACCACTGGGCTACAAACATATATTTCTAATATTAAAGCAATTTAATTCATTTTGCAGTTTTAAAAAATGGGAAGCATGAAATACGTTTATATGCATTAAAGCCTAACTGCAAATAAAGCTAACGTAAAGCTAATGTTTTGTCGCTCTGAAAAGACTGACACGCTGATACTGTATACAAGTCATATATGACTGTTTGGTTTCAATGTGTGTCCATGTTTGCATATATGTGTGTGTAGCTAAAGTTAAGAGAAACTCCTCCTTAACAGCAAACATGACAAGACTCCACCCCTCCTTTTCCTCTTTACTTGCACTCTATTCGTCTTTTCCCCTATTGGGAGTTTTTCCCTCCAAGCTTTATCCTGCAACAGCTCTGGAAAGCCTTGGAAAGCACCACTTCAAAACTTTCGGGATAATGTCAGCATCTTTGAGCTGAGGAGAACTGAAGGAGAAACAAATGCAGAGAGGAGGAGAGAGCGATTCAGGAAGGAAACTACAGGTGAGCAGCGAGAGAGCCGAGATGAAAAATCACCCAAAAAACACTGCCATGAACTATGAGACATTGCTTACGGGAAGTTGGAGCGAATATTTGCTTCATTAGGCATGTATTTGCGTGATTTGTTTATTAATAGCTGGTCACACTTTATATTAGGTTTATTTAATTACTATGTACTTGCATAAAAAATGTGTTAGGTACACTCTAAAAAATGCTGGGTATAACATAAAATGTTAGTATACCACTTGCTAATCAAGTGTTACCCTATCTTCAATAGTTTATAATAAAATCCAGAGTATCTAACAGATGGACATTTTGAAGATCAGAGTATAGAGAAAGAAACCCCCAAAAGTAGTGAGATATTTGCAGAATGAAAGGAGGGGTAGAGGAGAAGAGGCAGAAGTGAAGAGCAAAATAAGAGCAACCAAACATACATGAAACTTACATCCTCCTAAACGTATGTTTTGATATGATACAAAAAAATACTTATCCATTATGACATAACTGGAAAGCAAATAACGTTAACCGACATAACGGACAGATAAAACATTAACAGTACGTACATTTACAACTAGTCATTTAGCAGATGCTTTTATTCAAAGCGACTTACAAATGAGGAGAGGAATAGAAGCAATCAAGCCAACAGTAAGGCAGCAAAATGCAAGTACTGTGACTAATCCCAGTTAGTATTGCACGTACACGTAGCACGTTTTATTTTTAATTTATAAATATATATATATCAGTAAGTGTTTGTATTAATGTGTCACGTTTTAACGAAAAAGATGCATCTTCAGCTGTTTCTTGAATATTTGGTTGAGATAAGCAGGTCATTCACCAGCTTGTAAAGGGCAGCTATTATGACATTTAAAATGTTCCTAATGTTGTTTAGGGAGTCCCCAACAACAGTTTTACGTGCATGCAATGACAAAAAACACTTATGTTGTCGTATAATATGCATTTATTTTTACCTGATTTGCTCACCGACTCCCAAATGATTCGTTCAACGACTCATTTTTCCAAACCCCTCCTCTGCGCGACGCTAATCTGCGATTGGTCAGATGACCAGCAGTGTTTACATAGATAATACTTATTGTTTAACACGGAGTACAATGATGCTTTTATCAATTAAATCGTGTTATAATAATGATTATAGTCCACTGCTTTGTAGTTTGTAGTAAAAAACTAAAAATAAGATAAATAATTTAATGTTATGTTAGCGAGCATAGCCCAGAGTTCATATTGTAAAAGCACAATCAGTCTTTGTTTGCGTTGGCCTGATGCATAAACATAACGTTTTTACAAAAAAAAAATGCAGTTACGTTACTACGAGGTATTACTCTATTCTTTAAGACAACTCCGAAAACAACGACAAACACTTCACATATCTCAATACAATTGCCATTGAAGACCTAGAAGCTAAACGGTGCTTACACAACAAACAAAATAATTATTAAGCATGCTACATAAAACATAAAAGCAACAATTATTAATAACACTTACAGGTTGTGATACGGAGGAGGAAGCTGATGCAAATACACTTGGAACTGAACCTTCCTTCAATATCAGTCGGCTCGCGAATCCAAGTTTGATTGCATTTAAAAAGCAATCGTCTTCAAAATGGCGCGAACAAAGCACAAGGCTCGGACTATACTTCTGTGGTATAGTTATATGAATTGTAGCCACTTAGGGTGTACTCACACTAGGCACGGTTGCCATGAACCGGGCCCGAGTACGATTGTCCCCCCTCCCCACTCCCCCTCTGGCCTGCACTCACATAGGGTTTCAGCATTCGTGCCGGAGCACGCTTACGTCATTATGATGAGACGGTTTCGGGATAAACAGAGCGGCGCTCTCTGAACACAATGGAGTCCATCGCTCTGTTTTCTTTGTGGATAATTTTGTCGTTTGGTCCACGGTGGTCCACAGCCCTCTCACAGCCTGTTGTTAAACAGATGTGTCGCCTTAGTGGCGCGAAAATTTTCACGTAATCGTGCTGCTCGTATGAGGAGGTTTGCAAGGTACCAGCTGAAGTGCAGCAAGGACTTTGCAGCTTTGATTACGGACTACAGTTCCCGTACACGCGTCCTTTTCCGTGCTCCAGCATGGTTAGCGCTCACACTGCATGCGAACCGCGCCCGAGTCCAACTGAACCGTGCTCTGGCCCACCTCTTCCAAGCGGGCCAGGGCCGGCTAATCGAGCCGTGCCCGGGCACGGTTCGGAGCACTCACACTAGTCAAACGAACCGCGCTTTGGTGGTCAAACGCACTCGGGCACGGTTCAAACTGGCTAGTGTGAGTACACCCTTAGTCTTCAAATGCTCCTCCTTGGGCAGATGAAAAAAGTTGGCTTTTGAGTTTTGAGTCGCACTTCAGAACACAGCGTCTCGTCGCCATGATATTTTCCCTGGCCTTGGAGCGCAATAAGTGGGCGTATCGTATTCAAATAACTTGACAAGTTGACGTCATCTAGTCAGAGAAAAAGCTTCGGTCTTCTAACGATTCATAAAAATGACTCCGAGTTGACTCTTACTTTTGAAAGACAATAACTTTATATACGGTGCACTTTCATATTTCAAACTTTGCAGGATGTTTTTGTTCACTTAGATCTATGTTACACACTGCATGAAAGGTAAATTTCAAAATTCCATAATAGGTGCCCTTTAAGAGAATATTTCAGATCTTGCATTATCTCATGTCTGCAGAGATGATTTGATACAGAAATATACAGAAAGATCAGAAATATTTTGATACAAAGTACATCACTTATCACAATTATGATGGAAAACACACCCACTCGATCTTACAGCACAGAAGAGACACCAAATATCTTATATTTGTAAATAATCAAACATAGAGCATATAGTAGAAAATATATGAATGATTAAAGAAATCATCTCGGGTTGCTTGACTGTAACCCTGTTACCTGAAAAAGCGAGAACAAGATGCTGCGTCATACGCTATGGAAAACATCTTTGTTTGACCGGTTGTGAAGCATGTGTGGCAAACTACGTCTAGAACTTGACATTAAATAACCTCTGACGATAATGTCATTGGAATGCTTGGGAGAGACTATAAATAGACGTGAAACAGGTGCGCCTTCAGGTATCACTTTGTCTGAAGAGATGTCTGGATACGCCGCCCTAGCCCCTCAAGGACTATGGCTAAGTCCCACGAAGGGAGGCCTCAACCGCCTCGCTCCACAGATTAATTGGCGATCAGAGGGTGATTCCCGACTGGAGC